>NC_089797.1:21134027-21176527 GCF_040412425.1 Macrobrachium rosenbergii | reverse complement strand
CCTTCAACAGGCACCATGGCCTCGTAGAAAGGTTTTTCCAAGGAATTGTCAACATTTCTTCAGATAAGACACATTAGGAACACCTATTATGAAATCATCATTTATCCTACCGTCCGTGTATAATGAATATCACAAGTTCTGTTTCAACGTCAGGTGGGAAAATAATATCAATTTTCATCATCACTCGAGAACCGACAGTGATATCTCATGATATACACTTTTGTTGTGACCAGACGAGGACCTATGCAGTCCTGTACAGTTCTAAATCAAAACCCAGGATTTTCATCCTACTGCTCAGGCACTCACTCTGATCGCCCTCTTGCAAGAAATGTTATTCCCACAGTCCAGATCATTTCCTGTAAAACTGCCAATCATTTCTACGCAACATTACTGAACCCAAAGTCCAGTTCCTGGCTACTGAAAACGGTTCCACATACATAACCATTTCTCTGGGCAGCTTTCAACTTGGTAGTTTAACACCTTATAAATTTATTACTGTAGACTGAACCCAGCGACCTTGGGTTTGGTGGATGGACCCAAACTTCAACAAACATATATACTCTACCTTTTCAACAACGTCCCGGAAAATCAGGAAACATCCCAGAAATGGATCTGAGAATCCCACGGCCGAAATCCACAAAGCCAGTCATAACACTGCACCGTTTTTTGTTTTTTTTTCCATTCCACTGAAGTTCCGGCTGCCTGTAACAATCCTTGGACCAGTCAGCACCGTCCATGATATTTCTTGTCAAAAAAGAAGAAGAAGAGGAACCGACCCTCTGATTGGCTGAATAACTGAGGCTTATTGCCAACTGAGATGACGTCACTATCAGAACACCACGACTTGGAAAATATGTGAAAAATCAATGCACTGGAGCTGATAAAAAAGCATTTAATTACATAAGACCACGATGCAAAGGCGATGCATTAGCTTAACCTTGTATGTCTATATAAAAGTACTTTCAGTACTGTCCTTCGTGGTCAGGGAAGGTCAGCAACACGACGAAATGCAGCGGACTAACAAACTGGGCTCTAACCCACTGACTCCGTCGCCTGCTCTAACTGAATGGCCGTAGGAAACCACCACCATTATGTCATAATCACTCTGATAGAAATTGTCCTCTCTTAAGGGACTGACTTCTTCAAATCACATCATATAACACAAACCGTGAAGAACAGTAGATGTGGTGCATTGCACTGAAACCTACGGAAATGACAGTAGATAATATAGGTTAAACCATGACAGTCGTTCTTCTGTGAATTCTTGAGCAGAACCTGGAAATAAAATCTGACGACAAATATCGTGCAATCGTTCACTGTCACTGAGAGAGAGAGAGAGAGAGAGAGAGAGAGAGAGAGAGAAACCATAATAAACAGCCCACATTTTCTAGTTTCGAAGCTGGTTGTAAAATGAGCACCTTTCTGATCACCTGACGCCTGACTTACCTGCAACTCCAGATGAATAAAAATTGTAACAACGGCCCCACCCTTACCTGGCATAAACTCAACACCAGATTTGTAGTTATCACAGCGTGCTTGGTTTCCATGGGCATCACATTAATTTATGATATATCGTCAGCAATTATTGACCTTCCTTAATCATCCATCGCAAAATTCCACACTATTTTTCCTGGTAAACCTTTTTTAACTGCAATAATAATTGCAAAATATACCTGCGTGCCTGGCTACAAAACTATATATAAAATGATCTGCCAAGAAATATAGGGAGTTCTTCCTTAATAACATCAGTTACAACAGGAACTTCAAATCATAGCCAAGATACGAGATTCTGTCGATTAAATGACATCGTTCCGGATGGAGAATTACTTAATTCAATTGATCTTCTACAAAACCTAAAGGCATTACTGTGACGCAGACCCGCTTGTATTGTAGTTGAGTTTAAACTTCCACTTATATTTAAGTCATAGAATATTCCCTTTAGCCAAGTGATATCATGCCGATATACTCCTTACTAAGTATTAAAGGTACGAAGTGACAGAATGCGCTAGTTTTGGAGTCAGTCATAATATTTCGAGGAATAATATTGCCGCTAATAATAAAGCCTTGCCTTCTCGTTCTCAGGCCTACTGTACATGAACTACAAGCTGACGTAATTATTGATGCTAAACCAATTTAATGTACATATATTCTCAACACGTTGGTGGACATCCTTTCAAAGTTTCTCATTTGTAGACTATATATATACATATTACATTTTCGCAAATGGCTTCTGTCCAACAATATTGACGCATATTGACTTCCCTCATCCAGGGCAAAAGATACCACGAAAATAAAAGGTCATTCACCTCCATTTGTCACTTATCAGTGTTGGCAGGTGGACTTCTTGTAATATTAAGTTTCCAAGATTTTTTCAAATATATGGACGACGAAATGAACTTGAAACAACAACAGAAGGTCTACAAGAACAAAAACGATGTTGTCTCAAACCCGTGTTCGAAATTTGACTGAACCGAAAATCGTCCTTGAAATTTTCCAGTCTGAAGTTTCTGATGAAAGTCTATAAAGGGGCTTACAAAGGAAACAGAACTGCAAATTGATCCTACGGAGTGTAACATTGAACTGAATTGAATATAGAATTTAGGCCAAAGGCCAAGCACTGGGACCTATGAGGTCATTCAGCGCTGAAACGGAAATTGACGGTAAAAGTTCGGGAGTAAAATACAGGTGGCCTGCTTCAGAAGAGTCTACTGTGCTCTGGTGTATTGCAGCAAAGGTTGATATGCATGGGGCCTGCAACTCACCCCTAAAACCAATTTTTTTTCGATTGATACCGAGGCTGAATCTGAGGTTAAGGCTGTGATTTTAATTAACTCTCTCTCTTCTTTTCTTCTTTTCTTCTTCTTCTTTCTAGTGTGTTCGGGAGAGGAACTTGAGCAACATCTCAAAAGACAAAATGTTATATATATATATAGTAGCAGAGAGAGAGAGAGAGAGATTTAATGAGCCATTCTGCGAGGGGGATGAGTTTCGTCGAGGTATTCTGCAAGCGACCAATGTCACGTTTGTAGTACGGAGAGTATTCATTAACAGTTGATCAACAGTCAGATCTGCTACACTGCGGTGATACCCAGCAGACACTGTCATTTACCGAAACATAGCACAGCTGGTCAAACATTACGATGTGAGTCGATGTTCGTAACCGTTTGACAGATTTTCGATTCAAATTAACTGAGACCCGCTATCGTCGCTCGATTTTACCCTTTGAGATTATCCTAACTTGTGTTACTGCATTTGATCGCGGGAGTTAATATTTGTAAGGAATATTTTTCTGTTTTCTCGATTGCTCATAAGCCGAGACTGAAGAGCACGAGGATCATTACCAGCTTCAACAAATTTTCAACGAAAGGTTCAAACATACTTTATCCGAATCTGATACCATCACTGGTCAGCCCAGAATTTAGAAAATGAAACTGGAGTCAGTTCAATGATATATGTCAGTTCAGGGGACATGAGATTTTTGAACGTTGCGTCTTCCTTCAATTTGCAATCACAATATTCTTCCCCATAAGACTTTCAGATTCGCGTTCATCCAGACCTTCTTCGAGAATCTGAGAAAACTTCGAGTCCTCGTCTCTACAAATTCTTTCTTCACTATTTTCAGTTACCCCGTATAAAGCACTTAGTACGCTTCAGGTATAGGTGAAATGCTTTGTCAATAGCATACCTTCATCGTACACAAAAGCTCGCTCTTTCATTGGCCGATAGCTTCGTCGGCAAAGGTTCGGCAGCGGTCTCTCTGCGCCGGCCGGCGGGATGAGAAACTGGCCAGAAAGGTAGCCGAGTGGTCAAATTGCTTCCCCTCGACAAGCACACGTTTGCTAGCTTGGTTGAACACATATAAGCATTGAGTCTCACGAAAATAAGAGTGTCAGTTGATAAACGATAATAGGAAAGGAAACAGAATAACAGGGAAAAAAGCGAAAATAAGTTGTATCCAACCATGTTGTATATTTCAATTTACACCAGTTTCGCATACCTATGTTTCATAGTCATGTGTATTTACATATTAAAAGACACGCACTCATATATATATATATACATATATACATATACATATACATACATACATATACATAGCATAGCTTATTCAATGTAGCAAGTCATCATGGGATATATTTCAAACAAAAGTACTTGAAAGGAAGACTCGCAGTACTTAGTTTTTGTTAAGCTGCCGATGCTGCACTACCTGGCTGCTTGCAGTGAAAAGGGGAAAGCAGCTGAAAATCTGCAGAGGTAGCCAACAGAGCTTCAGTTTCTACATTGGAGATATAGAGTCCTTTGTTCATTAAGTCACAGATAGTATGTAGCCCACATCATCGTCAAACACAAACATACATAACAGCTAAGAGCGCACTCAATGATAGTGCATGAAAGGTTTGTATTAATGGTGTCGACAGCAACACGGAAAATATGCCCTAATAAACAATTGGACTTGCGCACTCCAAATTACGTTGACAACCGAGGCAAAGCCAGCATGAAAGTGACCGGCTCACACAGATCGCAGCTTCTGTTGGGGCGTTAATGCTGAAACACTACTGATGAAATCCAGAAGATATTTCGCTTAAATCCTTGGCTGCCCCTTCCTTCCGTCACAGCCAGCCAGGCACTTCAGTCCACAATCAGACTTGCAGCACCTCTTCTCTCTTTCCTCTCTCTTCAGACTGGGTTGTTCGTCGTAGGTTTCGATGTGACGTCGCTGATCGCTGGCGAAAGGAATTATGCTAGCAAGACAAAATAGCTCCAAATTTTAAAAACAACATTTACATAGAGTCACGCAACGAGAGAGGATTCATTCACGAAGCTGATGCTTAAACAGATATTAGAGTCTCCAGCTGCTGGCGCCAAAACAATACACGACATCTTCATAGCTTTCTTTTCGCGTCTTCGCCTCTGAGGTCTTCCTCAGCTCTCGAGGTCTACAGTAGCTGTTTCCCGCCCGAGTCTTCACATTTATAGCCCGATTGCTTTGAAACCGAGATTTATGATAAAAGCCGCCACTGCTGGGCGGTTCATAATAGCCACACAGGGGCTGCATGCCCTCACATACCAGTCCCAAAGTTAGTGTCATTGAGTCTGTCCTCCTTCCCAGTTCGTGTTGTGAAAGATTGGAGGGCTTGACAAACAAGAAGCAACGCAGATATAAAAGCTTCTGGAAGTTTCAGTGTGCACTCACAGAGCAACTTCGATCGCTCACCAGTTCAGCTGGTGAGTGAACATTTATATCTCTTTCTGCAGCAGTAGATCAGCTGCCAGAGAGCTTAGTCATCCGTAAATGATGACCTCGACCAAGCCACTGCAGTCAGAGTAATACTTACAGTTACTGTGGGACAGCCTTCTGCTTGTAACAGGGCAGAAAATGCTGATCTCTACGCCAGTTTTAAAAGTACTGACTGATAAACTTCTTCTTAGTCACACATCATTAAGTGCTTCAAGAAATAACTGTTAGAATAGTTATGGTCATTGAATCACCTAGTGAAAGTCAGCATACCTTTCGATCTCTCGTTAACATTGATAATAAGTGACTCGTAATGATTTCTGTTTTTTCAGAAGCCAAATTTCTAGTTGAAAGATTTTCGTTACCAATGTTACTTACGATCGTCTCAACAGCTTGTATAGATCAGCTTGTAAGAGTTATCAGCTTCGTAATCTCCGATAAATAATTTCGATTCAGGAATTGAATTAATGCAACAATTGAGTGTCAATCATTATCATATCGCCAACAGAACATAAGCAAACGCGGGAAGATCACCCAGCAAAGTCATGTAATTAATTACCCTGTGTTAATTACGTAAGAGTATACAACTCAGCAAAGCTGTCATTTCAGCCCAATAGTTCAAAGTCATATAAGAAGTCAATAAAGTTATAGCTCACTCACCGAATAAGTTGGCCAATACATAATTTAACATTACTCATGCTCGAGCAAAATGATAGTTAAATGACCTTAACATAACTTGCTCAGCTCTGAATGATAGTGTTTTGGATTGAAGATCACGCAGCTAGAGCTTCAACCGTTCAGCGACTTTGAGCCTTTATGTAATAAATGCTAGGTCACCTTCAGTAACGTAGTTCATGCACAGTGTGCGGGATGGAGTGTTGCAACCAGATGCGATGCGTGATTCGTGGGAAGAGCACTTCCACTGCGCACCGGCGCACTATCCCCTTCCTTCGTGGGAAATGTAATGCTGGCGACCACCAGTCGCAATACGAGAGAAACCGCCACGTTATGCGTATATATATATATATATATATATAGAGAGAAACACCAAATACACAGTGGGCGTGGGATTATCGTGATATTGAGAAGATGACTAGACAGGGCAGAGGGCTTCACTGAGTGAATTACTCAGTCTTTATTATTATTATTATTATTATTAAGTTATTATTGTTATTATTATTATTGGTTGTTATTATTATTATTATTACTTTTCGCTGCCGAAATTAAAAAGAGGCGATGCACAGCTTCTCGTATTATTTATCGACACTTGACCAACAGCAGGAACCGAGGGAGGGTTAACGAACTGCCAATCTATATATGCTTTTTAAAAGTCAATGAATTTATTTTCATTCGAAAGTCAATTGCAGTCAGGTGTCAAATTCAATAGCACGATGACATCATTCTATGTTAAATCGGTTTGTTCAAAATACGCATGACGCATTTAGCTTGTTGGCTCGCCGTCTTTCAATCATATCGATATGGTATTGGGGATTGTGGTGTTGTTTTCATTGTCTTTCTCACAATGACTTCTTAAGTCATTTTTCCTCATGAACTTCAGCCGAAGGTATTCTAGTTATCTCTCATAGACTTTCATTTTAAATTATGAGAAAAGATGGGAACAAGAATATCTGGTCCGTTTCACTCCGTCTGTAAAATGTAGTGGTCTGCGCCGAGTTTTGTGGTGGTTGTCAGCTCACGATTTGCTTATGTTGCATTGCCGTCAATTTCGGTGGGAGAAAGTATCGCGCCGCAGGACACGTGTCGCTCAGAGTAGCGACGGAATATTGAAGAAACTGAAATCTCGATTTCACTATTGAGTTTTCGATTACAATTCGTCATTCGAGATACGAATGGAAATGTCTTCACCATCACTGTTTAAGCAGAGGTCAAACCGAGCAAAACGTCATTGCACAGTTCTTGAAACATTGGCGATACTTCTCGGTTCACGACATTGGCAGCATAGCTTCATGTGACCAAGACAAATGAATAATTTCCAGCCATGTCAGCCTTTCGTATCAGAAGAGTTACGCAAAATTACTTCAGATCTGAGCTTTCCGCCAGAAGCGTTTATAAGCAGAGCCCAGGTCCAAAGCTCATTGCAATACAGTTGCAGAGCGGAGGTGCAAAGTGTGAAACATGACATATTAGGTACGAGGTAAAGCTGGTCATTGCAAAAACCAGTATAAATCACAGTATCTTCCTTTCTAACTGGATACACAATACATTTATTGGTTTAACGATGAATGCTCGAAATAATTCAGTAATAGTTGAGACAGAATGCTGTCCACATAACAACATACGAGGCTCTAGCTTTTTCGTGAGCAAACCAGCTTAATTGAAATAGTTCGACGGGACGCAAAGCTTCAGACGCACGCATATACACTGGCTTCTTTATTAAAATACCAAATGTTGTAGCAAGGTTAAATTCTTGAATAACAGTGTCTATACAGCAGCCTTTGCTTTATAGAGCTGCAATTTATTTGAAATGAGATCGAATAATCTCTCGATTTGGAAGTTGCAAACCAACTATAGAACTGGAAAAGGCATTTACTGGCACTTAACAGGGGCCATGAAACACAGTTCAAAAGCAATTTGCTTGTAATTATACATTAAACAAACTTCATAACATACAAATAGCAAAGACACCAGGGTGCTTTGGGGGAACGAACTCCGACTTCAGACTACAGTGGAAGGGCAAAATGCAGGAGAAACTTTATATTGCAACTTTCTGTTGTAAATCTGGCAGAAGTCATCGAAATACACAGCAAGGCAGTTGCCTTCGGAATTTACGGGTCAAATGACATCCTTCAAACTGATGTCAATTTGAGGTTTAATCTATTCTTCTTCAAAGCTGATAAAGTATTGGGAGCGTTCTTTCACTGACGAGTATGCACGAAACATGCCTCAATATCTCAATATGCATAGTTGCAAGGTCAAAAATTAAAGTAGCACTTATCACGACAGTCTTTCGGGAGCAAAGCCAACCATTCATTATTTCAACAAAAATGCAGTCTGTCATATTCGTGCATGGAAAGCCGCATACTGCACCCCTGCGGGTCGCGAATCGTTTGCGCGAGCACCATCAGGTCGGCAGCTGTTAACATACCTTGACAGGTTTCAAGCTTGATAATGTCGCATACCGACCTTCAATCACGAATGTTACAGAAATTTCCTATATATTAATGCTCAATGTGATAATGTTAAACAAAATTGCAAGAATGACAAGCGATTATAGGCTAAAAGATTTTCAGTCGAAAGAATGTTTTCGTCTCAAACATTACGCATACGAAAATTGCAATATATTGTAGTTTTCTGTAACAAAGGCAATGTTGCTCAAACCACATTCGTCAGAGCAAAGCTGGAAGCCCAGCGATTTAAAAATTGTGTTAAATGGCCGGCCGATTCACCATAATACGTATTCGAAGCCAGAGCACATTGATTTAGGCGTAAGGCTTCCGCGTTCATAGCGTTTTCACTTAAATAGTCAACCATCATCTGTAATTAGCAATCGTAGTGAATGTTAAAGTTTGCTGTCAGAAGACAGTCAATTTTTCAGAATGAAATTGCTGCGACAGGTATTGCCGGAATGTTATATTGGGTAATGTATTTGCTTCGGGAAAAATAATATCTCCAACATGTTTCACTATCATCACAGAGCGGACTGTCGACAACTTTCTTCGAAACACAATGGTCTTCCTGCTCCGAGCTTGCTCAAACTTTCAGACCATAAAATGACGAGCTTGCAACGGCCTTCGCAGTTGAATTGCGAGCGCCCGTCGATTCGCTTATGAATACAATAATATGATCCACGTTGTTTTAAATACGGTTTCCATTATTCTGAATGACAGGCTGAGCACAAGATTTTCGAATATCCTGTAAAAATGGTTGCGCAATATTTGTTTCGTGTGTTTGTTGCGATACGGTGAAAGGTCTTTCATCGGCCTAGCTCAGCAACAGCGGGTTGTTGACGCCGTTTGGCGCAGTTTTTGGTGCTAAGATGAATAGCAAAGAAGTTTGAAGCCACGCAGTTCGTAAAACAGAGCTCGAATTTACTAGCTCACTTTTTGATCAACATTTTGCAAATAGAATCGTATTCTGTTCAAAATATGACATGGTTGGTTCGGCTTCTTCATGTCAGCCTATGGCGGCATTTTCGCGCTTCGGGGAGACTGCAGGCAAGCTGGTTTTCATTGTCTTCTCACGAATTTCGTCATTTTTCTTCACATGAAACTTCGCTTCAGCCGAAGCGTGGGTCTCACTTGAGTCCTCAAAGACCATCATTTAATTGGCGAGAAAAGATGGGAATAGAATATCTAACTGGTTTCTTCACCATCTGCGAAATGCAGTTGTCTTGATTCTGTTGACGTCGGTGCGCAGTTGTACTGCCGCACATTTTTTGCAGCGACGCATAGACACGCAGTGTCTGGTATATACAGTGATAAACAGGCAATGTTAACGATTATTGGTCAGATCATTGATGTTTATTCATCAGCATAATTGCGCGAAAATTCTGCCTTTGTTTAAGCTGAAATGAATCATACGAAAGGTAATGTTTTGACACAGCGATAGCTTTCCTGTACCGCTATAATCATTCAGCAGTTTGTTTCACGAAGACGAAACCGACCAAGACAAATGAATAACTCGACATAAAAACACATCGTTGCCTGTTTCAAAGAAGGCCCGAAGATGGTCGCATCACTTGATTATCCAGTAGCTGCTTCTAAAGGACAACACTCATCAATGTTGCAGATTGAGGTGCAATGTGAAATATGATATTAGGGAAATAAGTATTGTTGCACTGTTGCAAAAATCAGTATAGTAATAGCGTTTAATCCTGCCTTAATGATGAATGCTTTTCTCGAAATTGTAATGTATTGCACCATTGGCAATTGGTTGAAAGCAAGCGATTTTTTCAGAGTTAAACTGATCTACTTCAATTTGGAGGAATAGCTCATTTAATCTGGGGTCGATTGCACTTACTGTAGTCGCTTGTCACTTGGTATAGTGTCTTCCCGGTAGCGTGTATTATTAATAAACTAGCTTATTGCAACAATTGCTAGCCTGTTTGCAACCATTTACAAAAAGAGCTAAATTGCATGCACATTTATAAGTCTTGTGTGACGCTTGTCCAATCATGCAGAGTGGTTTGCTCTCATGAAAAAATCCTGCTTCTCTCAACATTCCTGTTGCCAGCTAATTGCAATACATTGTAATTCTCTGGAAAGCATTCATCAGAATCCAAAAACATCCAGTTAGAAGGGAAGATTGTTTTGCTATTTGTTACTACAATTTTGCAACAATTGCAACAATACTATTTCCCTAATATCATCATATTTCACATTGTAACCTCAATCTGCAACATTGCAGTGAGGAGGATGTTTGTTGTCCTTTATAGAGCCTTCTGGGATGTGGGGGGGTTCTTCCATCAAGTGATTGCATTACATTCTCAGGCCCTTCTTTGGTAAGGCAACGATGCTGGTATACATATCGGAGTTATTCATTTGTCTTGATTCAGTTTCATCTAAATGAAACTAAACTGTAATGATTATGTGATTACAGGAAGCTATCATGTGTCCAAAGGCTACATTACGTTTCAGTATGAGTTCAGTTTCAGCCTCCCAACTAAACCAAAGAAAATTGGGAATTTTCCACTAATTATGCTATGAGATGGTAACAAAATGATCTATTAATGAAATCGCTTAATTATGTCTTCAACTCTTCATATACTCTAAGGCCGCCGTGGTCCCTATGCGGTCCTTTCTCCACCAAAAATGTACAGCAATTTTGACTATAAGCAAGTCGTGAACGCTACTATTGCCACCGACAAAATCAGCGCAGATGAACAACTGTATTTTCGCAGATGGGTGAGGAAACCAGCTAGATTTATTCCCATTCCACTTTTTCTCATAATTAAAAATGATGGGTCTTAGGATAAGTAAATTCTACTTTCAGCTGGAAATGAGGATTTCATGTAAGGGAAAATGACTCCGAAATTCATTGTAAGGGAAGACAATGAAACTAACTTTTGCCTACAGTCTCCTTCCCCAGAGCGAAAATGCCGCCGCCCGTCAGACGATATGAAGAGCCAGGCAGACCAACTACATGAAATGCAACATATCGTATTTTTGGACAAGAACACTGCAGTTCTGAACAAAATGATTGAATCAAAAGTAAATATATTAAATTCAGCTCCTGAACTTACTACAGACTGCGTGAAATACCAAACTGCCTTAATCATCTGTTTTAAAAGCTGTATAAGAGATTGGCAGTCCTACAACCCTTCTGTTGCTGTTCGTTGGCATAAAGAAGGTCCTTCCTGCCATGTCTCACTCTGACCAAAACACACGCAGGAATTAAGTACATACTTTAACCATTTTACGGGATATTTCGAAAATAAACATACTCAATATCATTCAAGAATAACAAACCGTATTTAAAATGTATGAGATATATTATTAATATTCATAAGCAGATCGAGTGCAGATGCTTCCTTAATTCAACTGCAGAAATCGATGTGCAAAGAAATCATCATTTTATGAGACCAAATTATCTGAAAAGTTTTGGGCAAAGCTCAAGGCAGGAAGGACCATTGTGGCTGGCAAGGAAGAGGATTGTCAATGAACGGATCAAGTATAGTAATGATGAATGAAACATGTTGGAATAATATTTTTTTCCAAGCAAATCACATTGCAATATAAACATTTCCAGCTTGAAAATACCTATCACTTAACTTTAATTTCATTCTGAAAGAGTTGACTGATAATACTGACGGCAAACTTTCTTTTTATTCTTCCTGATTGCTGAGAATTACTGTTCATTAGTTTGACACTATTTAGAGGATTGAGGCAAAGCTGCCTTGATTGTGGGAGCCTTACGCCCTAAATCAGTAATATTATGCAACTTCGAATGCAATGTATAGTCGTCAATGGCCGGCCATTTGGCTTACGAACAAATCCTGAAGGCAGCTGTTTTCTGACGAATCTTGGTTTGATTACAACATTGCCTTGTTGTAAAGGAAAATACAATATATTGCAATTTCTGTATGCACATTAATGATCCAGTCTGAAGGACAATTTGGTTTTTCTGACAAAGAAAAATCTTTAGCCTATCCTTGTCATTCTTGCGAACTTTGCCTGGCTTGCAACATTGTCACATTGCAAGGGCATTGCAATATATAGGAATTTCTGTAGCTTATTCGTGATTAGAAGGTCAATATGCGGCATTTTATCAAGCTTGAAGCAAATGTCCAAAGGTTATGTTAATACCCTTGCTATTTTGGCGAAGTAATGCTTGCAAGAAACATTCTTATTGCAAGGAAAGTAAAATATATTGCAACTTTCCATGCACAGATAATATTAGACTACATTTTGTTAAAAATAATGAATAGTTGGCTTGCTCTCAGAAGACATCATGATAAGGTTGCTACTTAGCATTTTTTATTGCTTGCAAGTTTGCCGTATTGCAAGGATATTGAAACATATTGCAAACCTCCATGCTTATTCGTCATTAGAAGAACACTCATTTGTTTTTATCAAGTTTGAAGGAAAAGTCGTTGTGGCCCCTCAAAAAATTGTATCCAGTTTGAAGGAGATATCATTTTGGCCCATAAAATTTAAAGGCCGTAGCCTTTGCTATTATTTCGATGATTTCTTGCTTTGATTTGGTAACAGAAAGTTGCAATATATTAAAGTTTCTCCTGCATTTTGCTTTCCTTTCTTTAGTTGTCTGAAGTAAAATTTGCCTGTTCCCCAAAAGTACCCTAATTGTCTGCTATTTTGTATACAGAGTTTGTTTGGTAACCTTGCTGAATTCAAAGCAAATTGCTTTGGATTGTGATTTCGTATGCATATTTCAATAGAGTGCCAGAATGCCTTTTCCAGTTTGATGCTTCTATAGTTAGCTTGCAACTTCCAAAATCCGAGAGATTACATTCGATCTCATTTCAAATAAAATTTGCAAGCTCCTATAAAAAGCAAAAGGCTATATATAGACCTGTTATTTTCAAGAATTTAGCCTTGCTTGCAACATTGCAATATTACAGACATTTTAATAAAAGCCAATTATGCATGCATGCATGCAAGGCTTTTAAGGTCCATCAGACTACATTTTATCCTATTTCCAATTAAAGCTGGTTTGCTTCCACAAAGAAAAAAAAAGCTAGAACTACTCGTATATTCTGTTATGTGGACGAATTTTTCCTGCTTTCAACATTCCCTGTCGCCAGCAAATTGCAAAAGATTGTACTTCTGAAAGCATTCATCATTAGAAGCCAATAAACATTATTGTATCCAGTTAGAAGGGAAGATTATTTTGCTGATTTATACTGGTTTTGCAATAATTGCAACATTACCTCATTACCCCCACATCATCATATTTCACTGCACTCCATCTGCACATTGCAATAAGGGCGGATACTCGAGCCTTGCTTTATAAGAGCCTTCTGAGGAAGTAAGTCTGAAATAAAATTTTGTATGGCATCTTCTGTTGTAAGGCAACGACATGGGCATCCATATCGGAGTTATTCATTTGTCTTGATTCAGTTTCATCCACATGAAAATATACTGTAATGGTCATGTGATTACAGGAAATTATCATGTGTTCAAAGGCTACATTACGTGACATTTTTTTGCCTGCCTAGCCTCCTGCTTAAACAAGTGGATAATTGAGACATTTCCATTCAGTATCTCAGGATATTGAATTGTATCAAAATAATGAATGAAATCGGATTTCAGTTTCGTCTTCAAGTTCCGTGGTACTCTGAGGCGGCCACGTGGTCACCATGCGGTCCTTTTCACCAAAAATTGACAGCAATTTTAACTATAAGCAAGTCGTGAACGTCACCTTATTGGCCACCTAAGAAAATCAGCGCAAGTGATCACTGCATTTTCACAGACGGGTGAGGGGAAACCAGTTAGATTATTCTTATTCCCATCTTTTCATAATTTAAAATGAAGAGTCTATAGGATAACTAATTCACCTTCAGCTGGAAATGAGGATTTAAGTGTATGGAAAATGACCTAAAATCATTGTAAGGAAGATAATGAAAACTAACTTGCCTACAGTCCTCCCCCAGAGCGAAAATGCTGCCGCCTGTTATAGATGATTTAAAGACCCAGGGCAGGCCAACAAAATGAAATGCATCATAGAGTATTTTGGACAAGAACCCTGCAGTTCTGAGCATAGAATGATATCATCATTGTAAATTTATTACTAAACCAGATTTCTGACCTGACTGCAATTGACTTCAGATAAGAAAGAACTCTCTGGAATTCATTGACTTTAAAAAGCATATAATATAGATTGGCAGTTCCGACAACCCTCCTCCTCCGGTTCCTCTTCTTGGCTGGGTCAAAGCAACAGGCCAACATTCATGGGAATGACTGCGCCGCCTCTTTTAGATTTCGTCGAGAAATAATAATAATAATAATAATAATAATAATAATAATAATAATAATAATAATAATAATAATAATAAAGGACTGAAGTGAATTCCCTTCAGTGAATTATCTGCCCTGTCTTGAGATTTCATGTAATCACGTTAGTCATGAAATCTCCCACCCCACCCGCCCGCCCCACTGTGTACTTGGTGCTTCCTCTCTCTCTCTCTCTCTCTCTCTCTCTCTCTCTCTCTCTCATACATACGGCAGTTTCTCAGTAATACACTGCTGGGTCAGCCAACCTGACCTCACCCTACCCACGTTCCCCACAGGGGAGGGGGTTAGTGCCGCCAGTGCACCTCAGTGGGTGCACTGTAGGCATTCCCACAGGTCCTTTGCAGCGTCCCTTCTTCCTCTCTAGTTGCAAACCCTCCCATCCCTTTTACTGTGCATAGTTTATTTTGTTACTGAGAGGTATTTAAGCATTTATTGCATAAGGCTCTAAAGTCACTGAACAGTTGGAAGTCTAGCTGTCATAAGAGCTGCGTATTCTTCAATCCAAAACACACAACATCATTCCAGGAACTCTGAACTTAAGGATATAATGTTAAGGTCATTTGAAACTGTCGATACGTAGTATAGTGTAATATTAAATTATGTATTGGGTACAGCTTATTCAGTGAGTGAATATAACTTTTCAGTGACTTCTTATATGACTGAAGACTATTGAACAAAGAATGACCAGCACTGGGTTGTGGCACTTACATGGTGTGATTCTTCTGTGTCTGCTAACTTTTTAGAATTAATTAATTACACTGACTTTCACTGATCTTCCCTTTGTTTTGCTTTATATGTCTGTTGGCTTTATAATCTTGATGTAATTAATAGTTGACCTCAATTGTTACGTTAATTTCAATTCCACATTGTTCTGGAGTCAAATTGACTATCAGAGTTACAGGCTGATAGCTCTATGTTGCCCATGCAAGCTGTTTGAAAGTGACGGTCAGTAAAACAGAGTGTCTGTATTTGTAACAGAAAAATCTTTTTATCCAATAGGAAATTTGGCTTCTGAAAAACAGAAGTATTTTTAGATCACTATTATCAATGTTATCTTGAGAGATCCGAAAGGTTTATGCCATCCAGAAACGACTCACTGGAATACCTGAGATTCAGAAAGCTGACCATAGTAATTTGAGGGAGGGTTTTCAAAGCAGTTGGCTTTTGGGGCACTTGGAGGTATTGTGTATTATTTTCATAAGAAAGGATTTTTATCAGATCATTACTTTAAAAACTTATGTAGGATCAGCATTTTCCTTTGCCCTATTTGCAAGCAGAAGGTGTCCTGCAAGGTAGCTTGCAAGTGTTACCTATTTGCAATGGCAATCAACTGGGGTCCAGGGTCATTTGCAGATGACTTCGGTTTCCTCTGTTGCAGCTGATCTACTGCTGCAGAAGGATATAAATGACTCTCACCAGCTGGACTGAACAGGCACTGAATGTACTGAAGGTTGTATCACACTTGATGGGGGTGCACACTGAAAAACTCTCTACTTAGGCTTTTTATATCTGGGTGTTTACAAGTTTGATTATGCCTGTCAAATTTATCAATCTTGTACAACGAACTTGGAGAAGTTAGATGCTTATAACTTGACTACGGATATGTACAGGGGCATACAGCTCTCTCCCTGTGTATGTGGGCTATTGCTGACCCCCCCTCCCCCTTTCAATCGGCAGGGAGGAATCCGGCTGAAGGCACATCACCAAATCCTCGCGCTCTCTAAAGCAATCGAGACTATAAGGATGTGAAGACTCCCAGGAGATGGGAGCAGGCACTGTAGATTCATGAGAACTGAGGAGACCTCAGAGGTGAGACTTGGAAAAGAAAAAATATAGAGATGTCAGTGTATTGACGACGCCAGCAGCACAGGTTCCATGTCTCCTGTTTAAGATCAGCTTCGTGGAGATGGATATCATCTCAAGCTGCATTGACTCTATATATAAATGTTGATACAAAATTTAGATTTTATTTTGTCTTGCTGAAAACATAATTCCTTCCTTAGCGATCAGAAAACGTCCACGGAATCTCAGAGCTACCGACAGACAACAGTCCTGAGAGAGAGAGAGAGAGAGAGAGAGAGAGAGAGAGAGAGAGAGAGAGAGAGAGAGAGAGAGAGTGCTACAAGTCCTGATTGTGGGATCATGCTCTGGCTGGCTATGACCTGAAGAAGAGGCACAAGGATTTAAAGCAGAAATATCCTGGTTTAAATCCAGTAAGGTAAGTTTCCAGCATTAACTTCTGAACTAGCTTAAGAACACGTCTGTGTTGGTAAGGCCGAGTCCAGAGGTCCTTCCATGCCTTTGCCTCAGTTTGTCAACGTAGAGATTTGGGTGCGCAAATTTCCAATTGTTTATTAGATATTTTCATGTTTTTAATTAACTGTCGTACCATTAATACGATAAAACCTTTCATACTATCATTTAGGCTAATTGTTTGAGTGGCATGTGTATGTTTATGTATGTTTGTATTTGTGTGTGTGGATGTATACTGAACAGTCTAATGACAGTAGACAAAAGGATCTATATCTCCCACTGCCAATGAAGATACATTTAGGAACTGGAAGTCCTGTTGAGAACTCTGCAGTTTTCAAATAACCTTTCCTGCAAGGAAATATTATTAGATTATTTTAACATCAACAGCAACAAAATTGAAGTAAAATCTGCCTGACACTTCTTGAAGTCTCTCAAATACTTTTGTTTTGGCTATAATCCCATGATGGCTACATACGTGGATAAAACTGGGAGGTATGTATGTATATATATATATATATATATATATATATATATATATATATATATATATATATATATATTATATAAGGAGTGTGTGTCTTAATATTGTGTAAATGCACATGACCATGGACACATAAAGACATACAGAAGCACAATTATTAAATTTAAATATGTGTCTGTACATTTTGTATGGTTGGGATACAAAGGAACTGTTTTCTTAAAATGCACTTTTAATTTTCTTTTCCTGTTATTCTGTTTCCTTTCCACAATTATCCATTTATCAACTGACCTCATTTTTCATGAATGTGCTTTATATGTGTTCTTAAACTATGGCCATGTATGTGTGCTACACATCGAGGGAGAATGAACGTTCCTCAGAAATACCTTTCTGAAAATTGGCTCATCCCACCAGCCGATGGGGAGATTTGCAATGAGACCTTTGCCCAAAAACCCGAAGTTATCAGCGCCACGAAAGTAGGCGATAGAAACTTTGTGTACGGTGGAGGTCTCTGATTGGTCAGCATTTTCACAGTGAAAGGCCCACTGCAGTACTAAACACGAAGACGGAAAGGTGCTTTTATACACGGGTGCTGAAGAATGAAGAAGTGAAGAAAAGAACCTTAGCAAGGACGAGGAGTTTCAAGGAAGTTTTTCTCAGATTCTCGAAGGTCTGGATGACCTTTGCAGATCCTGAAAGTCTTATGGGAAGGAGTATTGTGGTTACAGGATTGAGGAGGCTGCAAGCGTTCGAAAAAATCCTCGTAGCCTGGTAGGTCCCTGGGCCCAATACCTGTGGTATATATACTATTCAAGACTGACTCTCCAGTTTCATTTTTCTAGAATTCTGAGGCTGTTGGTGGTGGGTATGGTTCAGTTCAGGGTCCATGACAGACCTTTCATTGAAAGGGTGGTTGGGTGTCGAAGGGATGAGGAGCTTGGTGTGGTCCTCTGGGCAGTGAGCAACCGAATGCCCTCTTCAGTCTCAGCTTATGAGCAATCAGAGAGAAACTAGAAGAAAATATTCCTACAAATGGGCTCTAACTCCCACGTTCAAAACCGCAGTAAGCGCAAGTTAAGGTTAAATATTAAAGAACAAAATCGATTTCAAAGAGCGGCGCAAAACTCAAGGTCATAGTTAATTTGGTGTCGAGAAATCTGTCAAAACTGAGTTACTTTGAGGCATCGATGTTTTCTACATCATGGCGATACTGACGATCAGAGGCTGTGCACCTGCTCAGTTCATGTTTCGTAAGAATGTTCAAGTGTCTGCAGAATAATCACTACGGATTGACAACAGATCTGACTGTTAAATAACTGTTGTGGGTCGCATAACCATCCGTACTATACAAAAACGTGTGGCATTTAGTTAAACACGAGAATGCCTCGATGAGGTCATCCCTACCTCACTGGGGTGAAACCATTCATCTCTCTCTCTCTCTCTCTCTCTCTTTCTCTCTCTTTATTTGTCTTTGGGGATGTTGCTCAGTTCCCTCTCGAGACGCATAGAGAGAGAGAGAGAGAGAGAGAGAGAGAGAGAGAGAGAGAGAGAGAGAGAGAGAGAGAGAGAGAGAGAGAGAGAGAGAGAGAATGATTAAAATCTGGCCATTTAACCTCTCAGATTCAGCACTCGGTATCAATCGAAAAAAAAAATTGGTTTTGGGGTGAAGTTGCGAGCCCCATGCCTTAATCAACCTTTGCTGCAATACACCAGAAGCACAGTGGACTCTTCTGGAAACGGGCCTATATGTTACACTCCCGAACTTTTACCGTCAATTTTCGTTTCAGCGCTGAATGACCTCATAGGTCCCAGCGCGTGGCCTTTGTCCTAAATCCTATATTCAATTCAGTTCAAATGTTACACTCCTGTGGATCAATTGGTGGTTCTGCTTTGTAAAGCGCTTCTTTATAGACTTTCATCAGAAACTTCAGACTGGAAATTTCAGCGACGGATTTTCGGTTCAGAATAAAATTGAACACGGTTTGAGACAACACGTTTTGTTCTTGTGGGCCTCTGTTGTTTCGTTCATTTCGTCGTCCATATTGAAAATCTTAGGCTTTTAATGACTACAAGGAGTCCACCTGCCACCACACAGTAAGTGACAAAATGGAGGTGAATGACACTTTTATTTTCGTATCTTTGCTCTGGATGAGGGAAGTCAATATGCATTCAATATTGTTGGACGGCTTACGAAGCGGGAAATGTATATGTATATATATAGTCTAAGTAAGTAAGAAACTTGGTGCTGAATGGTCCACTGCTTGTGTTGAAGGTATATATGTACATTAGGGTGGTTTTAGCATCAATAATTACGTCAGCTTGTAGTTCATGTACAGTAGGCCTGAGAGAACGAGGGAAAACGAGAGCTTTATTGTTAGCGGCAATATTATTCCTCGAAATATTATGACTGACTCCAAAACTAGCGCATTCTGTCACTTCGTACCTTTAATACTTAGTAAGAATTATATCGTATTGATATCACTTATTTAAAGGGAATATTCTATGACTTAAATATAAGTGGAAGTTTAAACTCAACTACAATACAAGCGGGTCTGCGTCTAGGTAATGCCTTTAGGTTTTTAGCCTTCGAAGATCAATTCGAGTAAGTACCTCCATCCGGAACGATGTCACGAATCGACAGAATCTCGTATCTTGGCTATGATTTGAAGTTCTGTTGTAACTGATGTTATTAAGGAAGAACCCCATTTTTTGGCAGATAAGAGCTTTTATATATAGTTTTTTGTAATGAGCACGCAGGTATATTTTGCAATTATTATTGCAGTTAAAGGTTTACCGGGAAAAATAGTGTGGAATTTTGCGATGGATGATTAAAAGGAAGGTCAATAATTGCTGACGATATGTATATGTAAATTAATGTTTTGAGTACCCTTAGAGCAAGCACGCTGTGATAACTGTAAATCTGGTGTTGGGTTTATGCCAGGTAAGGGTGGGGGCCGTTGTTACAATTTTTATTCATCTGGGCATGGGTGTGTCAGGCGTCAGGTGATCAGAAAGGTGGGTTCTATTTACAACCAGCTTCGAAACTGGAAAATGTAGGCTGTTTATTATAGTTTTCCTCTCTCTCTCTCTCTCTCTCAGTGACAGGAACGATTGTAATGATATTTGTCACCAGATTTTGTTTGTAATCGTCAAGTATTCACAGAAGAACGACTGTCAGCGGTTTAACCTATATTATCTACTGTCATCGTAGGTTTCAGTGCAATGCCACATCTACTGTTCTTTACGGTTGTGTTATATGATGATTTTGAAGGGGAAGCCGTCCTTAAGGAGAGGACAATTTATCTCAGAGTGATTGCCAAACATAATGGTGGGTGGTTCTGGCTGTCATTCAGTTAGGAGCAGGTGACCCAGGTCATGGAGTTGAAACTGGATTTGTTAGTCCGCTGCATTTCTGTCGTATTTGTGACCTTCCTGACTACTTGAAGGACAGTACTGAGTATTCTTTATATAGACATACAAGGTTAAGCTAATGCATCGCCTTTGCATCGTGGTCTTATACTAAATGCTTTTTATCAGCTCCAGTGCATTGGATTTTTCACATATTTTCCAAGTCGTGGTACTCTGATGTAGTGACGTCATCTCGTTGGTAATAAGCCTCAGTTGGTTCAGCCAATCAGAGGGTCGGTTCCTCTTCTTCTTCTTTTTTGACAAGAAATATCATGGACGGTGCTGACTGGTCCAAGGATTGTTACAGGCAGCCGGAACTTCAGTGGAATGGAAAAAAAAACAAAAAACGGTGCAGTGTTATGACTGACTGTGGTTCGGCCGTGGGATTCTCAGATCCATTTCTGGGATGTTTCCTGATTTTCGGGACGTTGTTGTGAAAAAGGTAGAGTATATATGTTTTGTTGTGATTTGGGTCCATCCACCGAGCAAGGTCGCTGGGTTCAGTCTACAGTAATAAATTTATAAAGGTGTTAAACTACTGGCTGAAAGCTGCCCAGAGAAATGGTTATGTGGCTGACTGTTTCAGTAGCGGAACTGGACTTTGAGTTCAGCAATGTTAGTGTAGAGGAAATGATTGGCGGTTTACGAAAATGATCTGACTGGGGAATAACATTTCTTGCAAGAGTGATCAGAGTGGAGTGCCTAGGCAGTAGGATGAAAATCCTGGGTTTTGATTTAGAACTGTACAGGACCTCTTATAGGTCCTCGTCTAGTGCAACAAGAAGTGTATATCATGAGATATCACTGTCGGTTCTCGAGTGATGATGAAAATTGATATTATTTTCCCACCTGACGTTGAAACAGAACTTGTGATATTCATTATACACGGACGGTAGGATAAATGATGATTTCATAATAGGTGTTCCTAATGTGTCTTATCTGAAATGTTACGACGGGTCTCCTTGGAAAACCTTTCTACGAGGCCATGGTGCCTGTTGAAGGCCATTCCCGGGGATATTGCAAGGTTCCTGAGAGGGAAGAACAGAGAATGAAGATCCTTCTAAGTCTATCATGTCCACTGAAGACTGGGAAATCCTTTTAAGTTATTGTGAGGTTATTTGCTTGAATCCTCTGCAGTTCTGACAAATTTGTTTATCCAAGAACCCCAGATAAGTAAGAGGGGGGTAGCAGTCTAACAGTTCTGTGCAGTTTTGACACATTTCGCACAGGAAAAGCTCAGGTGAAACAGTTTCAAAGTAAGCGCATAAAATATGTATTTTGTAAAATCAAGCAAATGAAATATTAAGTAAAGGAATGGAAAAATGTAAGATCTGAATATTCCAGACTACATAATAGTTGCAGATAAGAAGTATTCTCAAGATTATGTTGAAATGTGAAGGTAAAGTAAGTTGAAGTTAGGCATCAAACTTTATTATTTTATCAGTACAGAAGAAGCCTGTGTGGACAGAAGGAGTTTAAGGTTCTTGGCTATGGAGTTGGCAGGGAGGGAAAGTGTTTTAAATGACGTCACTTGTGTATAAACCATGAGCCGTGATTGTCTGTAGGGCCACAGTATTAGTCTATTAGTTCTAACGCTGTTGTGTGAATGTAGATACCTAACCCTTGGACTTAGGCCATAGGGAACAGCATTATCACACCGAAGAAGATAAAGCTACAAACTGGTTGTTCAGACGTAGAATTGTCCAGGCATAACTCGATCGCATTACAGTAGTTGAGTTATTAATACTAGGTTATTTTGTAGTGGCAGTCAATCATATTAGTGAAATACACAATTATGCTGCCGATATAAGTCTTGAACACTTAATGTGCTCAGCTCAGGTCAGGTAAATATACAGTAATTGAAGCTGGATCAACATCAGATGTATTTTAAGAGGGTGTCATCAGATGGCTAATAAAGTAGTGAATATTGCTTTCCATGTTTCAAAGGAAATTGTGTGATAAAAAAGGTTTTGAACTTAATAGGTTGCATACTGGCCTTGCGAATTCCAATCTTGGCTGATTACAATGCGTTTTTTTTATGCGTTGAAGAGAAATGCATCAAAATTTTCTCGACCATATTGGTTTAGGAAGAGAAACCAAAGTGACGGGAAGCAATTCAAATTCAACAGTGGTTACTGATTTCCCCAATGCCTCAGTTGGCAAGGGAAGGACATTTTTTCCAAAACGTCAATAGCTGATTGATTGATAGTTTCACCGATAACGGAGGCATCAATTCATCTGGATGTGAAACGTTGTACTGGATTTCGTGCGCTCTTTTGAGGAGAGCTTTTGGCAAGGTTAGGTTTCAATTCTGTTTCCTCTTCAGCGCTGAATGACCTCATAGGTCCCAGTGCTTGACCTTTTGGCCAACATTCAATATTCTATTAATTAAAGCTCTGTTGGCTCTCTCTGTCCAATGTCATGTCAGTCACAAGGTAATTGTATAATAATAGTTGGTTGTAGTTTTAATGTGTAGTTTCCTTGGTGTTTGTTGGTTAATATCTGGCGCACAAGGCAGAATGGCAGGATATTCTGCCCTAACATGGAAAACTGCAGGATCTGCACAATTTTGCCAAAAATGAGATCTGCCAGCTGTTGGGCTCGTGAAACACTGAAACACAAGTTGATGCAGCAGTTTCAGGATGATTCTTCTCCAGTGCTTTCCACGAGTATTTAGGGGTCCCATTTGCAGTCTCTACAAAACCAGTAGCAAGGCAAGGGAAAACTGCAGTATCTACCATTTTTCTCAGTTTTGTGTTTTTGCAGATAATACTGAGTGCAGTCTTCCATCTTAGGGCAGTATGTTCCGAATAAGTAGTGTACGTGCACGTTCATGGCAATAACAGATTGCTCTGTGAACGCGGCTATTTACACCACACCTGCTGCTGTTTGATCACCAAACATCTATAAACAAACATATCGATTCCTGTTATAAACAATTAAAATATGCGCCGAAGTTTCTTCGGCGCAATCGAGTTTTCTGTCCAGTCGCTACAGCGTATAATCAAGGCCACCGAAAATGGATCTATCTTTCGGTGGTCTCGGTATAATGCTGTATGTGCCGCGGCAAACGGAACTTTGATCACGGCCCGGTGGTGGCCTGTCCTGTATCGTTGCCAGAAGCACGATCGTGGCTAACTTTAACCTTAAATGAAATCAAAACTACTGAGGCTAGAGGGCTGCAATTTGGTATGTTTGATGACTGGAGGGTGGATGATCAACATACCAATTTGCAGCCCTCTAGCCTCCTCAGTAGTTTTTAAGATCTGATATGGATATAGACAAAAGTGCAGAAAAGCGGGCACTATAATGGCTTTTCTTTACAGAAAATTAGAACTGAGAAACTAAAATGATCAGTTGAAATTTCGTGGTCTGTACAGGCAGAGGTCCTTGAAATGTGCTCGTGTTATTATATTGAAGGGACCCCCTTGCCTACACTGAGAGTAACGAAACCACTTTATGCAATGTGAAATAAGTCCCTGTATATATATATATATATATATATATATATATATATATATATATATATATATATATATATATACACATATATATATATATATATATATATACACATATATATATATATATGTGTGTGTGTATGTATGTGTATATATATATATATATATATATACATATATATAAAGCATATATATACATATATATATATATACATATATATATATATATATATATATATATATATATGTGTGTGTGTGTGTGTGTGTATGTATATATATATATATATATATATATATATATATATACATATATATATATATATATATATATATATATATATATATATATATATATATGTGTGTGTGTGTGTGTGTGTGTGTTTATATACATATATATATGTGTGTGTGTGTTATACTTTTTGTATCCTTTAATCTTGGGAAATCCATCATTTGATTTTACGTCTAATTCTTAATGGAAGCACATTCTATGTGAATTCACTGTTTAGTTTTTAAGGGGTGTGTGGTCATTTTTTATTGAAATTCCTTGCAATAATAAGGACTGTTTCATTTGCAGAGTGATGCACTCTCGAGCGTATTACGTTTGCTCTTATTTGCGTATTTGGATGTGCCTGGTTTTCACATTATTAATCTGAATGGTTTTCTTCGTAGGTTGCCGATGCCTCCACTATACTATACTATACTATAGTGGAAGTTGCTCATCTCTGCGGCATCCATCCCGTCGTTCCACAAGAAGCTTCCTGCCTCAGGTGAGTCTTCCTGACCTTTTTTCTTTCATTTGTTCACAATTTGATACTTTATCCATTTTTTATATAGTAATTTTTGGCTGCTGACAATCTCGAATGAAACTGGCACAGAAAACGCGAATCTTGAATAGTTAGAATGATGAAGTCTTCAAGTTTTATGGTCTAAGCTTGACACAAATTGATGGCGTGTTTTTGTCGTAAAATCTGCACGTTTCCTGAAGGCCGCTTTTTCTCAAAAGACATGACTGAAATATGAATACAACACATAACTCAAAAACGGTCTTAATTATATGCGGCGCCGTGAGGTACCTTTGAACAGCCATTGAAATGACAGTTGGGGTTCTGTATTTCACTTCTAACAGGTAACGAAGTGACTCGTATTTTGCTCCAGAACTCTCCCCCTCAGAGATGTCAGTATGTGAAGGGACTGCTTCTGCTTCATTCATCAGAGTTGAGGTGTTGAATCATTCTTGTTCTGCATTCCAAAAGCACTCCTCAGTCGTTTATATTTGGCGGCAGCGTGCAAACAGTAGCCGTTTTCAAAGGGTTGTAAAAGAATGACATATTTAGAGCAATCGGTCTAACCACTGACATTTGAAAAGGTTCGCTGCTGCTTCCTCAGATTCTGAAAGACTTTTAATATTTTAGTGCACTTGGTAAGGTATTCAGGATACAGTACTGCACTTCAGATGCTTTTGGCTCTGTATTTGAAGGATGCCTTTGAAACCTTTGGTGATTAAGACAGGCTGAATTAGGCCTCTCTCTCTCTCTCTCTCTCTCTCTCTCTCTCACTGCACAATCGTGTACTTGGCTTTTGTGTCCCAGTGACACACTGACTGACTCCCCACCAGAGCTGGGTTGTTGTAAATATGTGGGAGCTTGCACCCTAACACCATTGCAGCATTTCACGGGACAGACCACGACACAGAGAACTGCGTTCGGTGGATTGTTCTGCCACGAAAGAATCATTTTTACCCTTGACATTTATTGCTTGTTGTTATTATTAGTGCTTTTATGTAGTCATCCGTTAGGCCTATTGAGGTCTCGCATAGTGACACGCCCTCTGTCCTTGGAAGGAGCTCTTGAGTTCGGTGCTCGAGACAAATTTATAGAAATTAGGTTTGTGAAATGAGCGACTGGGCTTTGTGTAGACTCACAGGTGGCAACCACAGCATTTTGATTCTCTCTCTCTCTCTCTTCAGGAATGGAACTTCGTCTCCTCTACTGTACAGAGAGAGAGAGAGAGAGAGAGATTTTGTTCATAAAATCTGATGCAAAAACCATTGTTTCGTATAGTATGTAAGTCTAACCATAATTCAACAGTTGGTAAACTTGATGAATGTAGGCAGAAGGAACATTTTTTGGTAGATTTTATATATGGTGGAAATTGAATCTTTGTGTGTAGGAGAGGTTTGGAATCAGACTTTTTTTATGTGGTTACAACATAAGCAAATTTGTAAGGCAGTTTTTAAAAATTAGAGTATTTTCCAGTATATGAAGCCAAAGTTCCATCTTGAACATTGGATGATAGTTAAACCCTTTGCCCCCCGCCTCTCTCTCTCTCTCTCTCTCTCCTCATCTGTTACAAAATAACATCACAAGAGTTTCCAGAGGATAAAGGAGCCTTGGTTGGCAGACTTGTTCCTTCGGAAACAAAGACTACGAAAAATGTCGCCGCAGCTGTCCAATGAACGGACACTAGACCTATGTCATGAATGCATCAGATTGAAGCAGCTGTTGAATCATATTTTATTTCACATCTCCGATCATATCGATAATGAAAACATGCTCATGGCCACATCTTACGCTTACTAGGCCTAAATTTCAATGGTTTTAAAACTGTCAATTTGAACTCGTTGGCTACATATGAGAAATTATGAGCTAAAAAAAAATTAATGAAATCACTTGTGTCAAAATTGGATTATTTTATCAATATAGTTAGAAGAAACACAAAATTACTTATAAACCCAGTTGAGATTTGACTCAAGCGCTACAGCATTTGTTAACTTTGTCGTCGAGTTAGACGCTTGGCATTGCAAACTCATATTCTACTTATTCTACTTAAGAATGATAATTATTATAACGAATAAGAGACATAAATAATAATAAATTATTGGAAATAAATATTGGCGGTTAAAACCGACCTCTCACTAACTCGGTAGCTGTCACCTGCGTTCGAATCCTTGCACATCATTCAAATATTTTCTAAAACGGTCAATAGTTTCTCGTAATTTCATCCACGAATTCGAAATCAAAAGTAATTTTTTAATTTATGTTGAAAATGATTGAATTATTTTATTTAAATCAAATTTGGATGTTAAACAACTTCGTCAAATATATACTCGTATAATATTCAATCATTTTATTCTCGTTTGTCAAAGGTTTCGGAGACGCTTTGTATACACCGTGCTTCGAACAGAGGCCTAGTTCAGAATGAGCTCTCTCTCTCTCTCTCTTTAGTTTTTTCCGTTTTCTAGCATATGACTCATGATTTCAGAGAGAGAGAGAGAGAGAAAGGAGAGAAAGAGAGGGAAAGCAACCCCTCATGAAATCATTTAAAGGGACAAGCAGTAAGCGCCTAGAGAGATTAAAGGTGTCATAAAGGCGTAACGCAATAGACCCTGAAGATCAGAAAGCGTCCTTATTGACCGATGGAATAAGGGCGAGAATAGAATGAAACCGGAGACACATTGGTCTTTATTACGTGGTCGAGAATCTTGGGGCGGTTAAACTCTGTCAGCTGACTGTGGCTACTTTTGTACTTAAGACAATAACTATTATAGTGTTTAAGGGAAAGACTTCATTAAGTAACAAAGTAAGGATAGGCCTTTTGACAAGTTGATGGACTCATTGATTGATTGGTTGATTGATTGGCTGCTTGTCTCGTGGCCAGTAGTGGCTGCACAGACACCAGAATGTAGATGCTGTCAAGTTTCATTTGTTTGTGCGTTTTTGCTGTGTCGAGATTCGTCTGCTGTGCTGCATGGGCAGATTTCTGTATCTGGTCTCTCTCTCTCTCTCTCTCTCTCTCTCTCCTGATGATGTATTCGTCTGAGTTTTTCTCAGGCGATAATCTATAGGTTTGGGGCCATTTTGATGAAGTAAGGTGATGCCCACTCTTACATTCTATTCTCGACTGTTGCAAACTTACCAAAAACTTCGGTGGCAACGTTTTTATTTATGGTTAACGTTTTTATATAAAATGTGTCGCAAGGATATAGCAGTATTTGAAGCTAGAAGCCAAAGACACTTATAGGCCTAATGCTGCATTTAATAAAACCGTGGCATTTGTCCAACTAAGTTTTTTATTATTATTATATAAATCGTGTCTACGTAAATGGAGTTTATTAAAGGTCTTATATTACAAAGAGTGGAGGAGGAGGAGGAGGAGGAGGAGGAGGAGGGATGAGTGCCACCACCTCAACCCACCAACTCAACCCTCCTCTCCTCCGGTGTGGACAAACACCACCACTGAGGCTTCCTAATCCTTTGATGAGCAACTTCATGAGCATGATGTGAACTTGTACAGTTATTTATTATTATTATTGTTATTATTATTATTATTATTATTAGTTGCATTTTCTGCACTGAATTACTACTACTAAGGTAAACGTATGACTTTTAGCGCCACAAGTCAGAATGATTGATCAGAGAAGGAGGTCCATTTGCTTTGACGTGTTCAGTCTTCTGTTTGTTTTTGGGAGAACGGAAACGTCATTGATTTCTCCTGTCGAAATGCGCGCCAGAATTTGACACCTCCCGTTTGTTTGTTTGTTTGTTTGACCCATGAGTTTTGGTGGAATGCTCTCCTCCTCCTCCTCCTCCTCCTCCTCCTCCTCCTCCTCCTCCTCCTCCTCCTCCTCCTCCTCCTCCTCCAGCGCTTTTGTGTTATTCTCTCCATGAAAGATTGTAGACTTTTGGTCGACTTTCTGGGAATGCAAAAGTGTTGGCGTATATATAGATGGAGTGGCCGAATTTTGTGTATGTATCTATCTGTTCCCCAACATAGGCACCTAATGCCATTTTAAAAGCAACTGTTCAGAACTGATCTACTTTTTAATTAATGCTATTACTTAGTAATTTTTTCACTGTATTCATTATTGATGCACTACATTGAGGTACATTTATATTTATTTTAGCTTAAAAGTCTTTTCAAACATGAACATTGAATGATTCTAAATATACTTACAGTCGCCGCCACACTTTTGATAATTTTATGATTTCATCAATCAGGTGATTGGATCACTGCCACTGGAATGAATACCTATATTGGTGGTTAAATTCATATGTTCTTTTTCTAGGAGTGAACTTGGACGTGGAGTCGTTGGACTCACGAGACGAAGACGCTGTCAGTATGATTTCTTTGGCATAGAACGGCAGTACAAGAATATGGAAAACTTTTCCATGCACTTTTACTGGCGGTAAAGAGAGAGAGAGAGAGAGAGAGAGAGAGAGAGAGAGAGAGAGAGAGAGAGAGAGAGAGAGAGAGAGAGAGAATTGAATTCTACACTGAATGCTGAGCCCGGTCACTCGTTCTTTCTCGGGCATTCTGTCTCATTACTGAAACGAGGTCGACTTCTTCAAACGGGGTCAAGTTGATGAGACTTTATCATGTGGGGCGTTTATGATATATAAATTAATAATACTGCTCCTACCAAGGCTGACATTTTAGACCATGGGCAGCAGCCAGAAACTCCTCTCTGCCTCATTGTAAGGGATTTTTGCAGACCACATTTTTTCTATAATTTTAGAGTCTGTAGATTCAGATTCTTGATTGTCTGTAATTTGGATTTTTATGGTGATTTGGCTACAGCCAAAAGTTGAAAATATTCAGACAAAAATTGACAAAAATAATATAGCTGTCATTACACAAATATATATATATATATATATATATATATATATATATATATATATATATATATATATATATATATATATATATATATATATATATATATATATATATATATATATATATATATATATATATTATATATATATATTATATATATATATATATATATATATATATATATATATATATATATATATATATATATATATATGAAAATGGTAAGGAACTGTGGGTTTTAAAGTACGCTGAATGGAATGAAATGGTTTATTTCATCGAAGAAAACAGGGGTCAATACGTTATTTAGGTTTAAATATAAATTTTTGACTCTCAAGAAAAATTTATATTATTATAGTTTGCTCTCCTTTCTTTCAGTGAAGAGATAGAGTGTTAGAATCTGGAACATGCATAAAGAGCAGGCTTAGATGCTATTTCCATTTATAATATGTTTTATTTAGTCCAAAATTAACGCAAATATATATATACCATGAGATAAATTATCTGTACCCGCTTAGGAGGCGGTTTATTCTTGGGCATATAAGGCCATCTGCTATGTGGAGCGTGGACTAGCCACTTCCCCCTCCCACCTTATATATCTTTGCAGACTCTACTTTCTTTCATTTCTTAGAGTCAACGATTCAGAGTACGATTTTCTGCACTCTGAGATGTCGAGATTGTGACTGCTACATCCAAAATTTGAAAATCATCTTAAAAGTCTAATTTCAAGTGATTTCAAAAAGTGTTAGCTTAACTAAGTGGGCAAGGAATAGGTCATGTAATTTATTCGAAATTAATTCGAAATGTTAATGGGTTTTTAAGAAATTTGTGTGGTACAGGTACAATAAACTAAAGTATTCCTTTTAGTAATATTAATGCTTCAGAAATAAAAGTGCATTTGACATCGAAAATAAGTATATAATGAATTAAATGCAAAAGCAAATAAATATGTTTGTTAAGACATTTGATTTAGGAAAGCTTGGTTTTATTGCCGTTGAATACACACGCTCACCTGAAAATGATTGAGTTGTTAATGACATCTAAATAAAAACAAGCTGCTTACATAAGCTGAAAAATAAATACGTTTTTGGCTAAAGCAATGTTGTAAAGTATTCTTCCTTGTAATAAAGCAAATTTATACGGAAGTACAATCGATAGTGTAGGATAACTTGAATAAAATCTAATATATTCTTTGGCACATTGATTACATAGCAATTATGCTTGCATATAATAGCACCTGGTACTCTGGATAAAGATAAGTAAATATACATACAGATTATTGGCTTATATTAGTGAAACAATTTTAACCATAATAGTTAATGAATGAATAATTAAATGCAATGCAAGGACTGTGAAAGTATTTAATCATCATATTCATACATCAAATCAGTGGGATATTGTTAATTTCATCTGATTCATCAATCCCATATGGCCTCTCCATCTCTCCCTCCTCTACATGATCCCCTAAAACATCAATCAGTTGTTGTGGCATCAGTGACCCATTACACCATCCATACAGAGGCTAAGCTTAGTCCTTCAATGAGACACCCACCACCCACCACCCACGCCCGTCTGCAGAAGGTATATCTGCTTTAGCTAGATCTGCTCCATTCCATATGATGCTTGATAGTTTGCCCTCTTCATGTGTTAGGTCTTCAAGAATAGCTGATCTGGGCCTGTATCTCTGAAGAAAATGATTATAATGTAGTTGGTCAATAGATGACTGTGATGACTGATTGTAGGGTAAACATGTAAACTTTTCTAGCTGGATATAAGTATCCTCATTCACAGAAAGACTAGATCCAAGAGATTTGAAAGCGGAGATAAACTCAGGGTCTTTCTGTAATAATTTCCATGGCAGTGACTTGCCCTTCCGAACAAATGCGCTCTCACTGTCACATCCAGAGAAAGCATGAAAGGAAGGCAAGACTTCACATATCTCCTGACTAGTTTCATCTAGAACTTTTTGTGCTTCTATGAGGCGTCTTTTGTCTCCTACTCCTGTATCGAACAATATAGTTTGTTTTATGGTTTGCAAATGTAGCAAATAAGATGAACACATTCATCTGTATCTGGTTATCTGATAACATTGTAAATCTTCGGATATTTGATGAAGATGCGAAATAATTCTGTTGTCAGCCTCTTGGGACGATTTGCGGGCCTCAGCCTCCTATGTGTCTGTTCGGAGATCCATCAGCATATAGGCCTACTTGTGATAACGGTGCAGTTTTGACCACTCACAAAGTAAATAACTCTGTGTTTTAACTTGATTACATATCTATCTTGCTTCCATTCTCCCAATAAGAAATGTATTAATTGCTCTTTGTTCTTTGTGTCTGTCATGAAACTTTTCCAGTTTCGGGGAATTTTTGTTAAACTACCCTTCAGCAATGATGTGGTTGATGCTCCTCTCTGGATTTTTAATTGAAAGCGGTGAGTAGATATGTGTCAGTAACAAAATCAACCCGGCTGACTTTAGGTAGCTGGTCAAACACTTTCTCAGCTAGTTCACCAAATGTTGTAGGCAATGCTACCTGTGCTTGTAATACTGCGTTTCCATCAATGATGCAATTCGTGTATTCAGTTTCTGGTCTTCTTGCAAGGACTTGTTCTGTTGCTAGAGCATGAAGGAGTTTCGCTTTTTTGGTTTTTACGAGTCCAAGAGGAGGACTCAAAACTTTTTCTGTGTTCAATTTGACCTAGCACATTCCTTTCTGCTTTTATTTGCTTTATATACTTGCTTTGTTGTTGTTGTTGTTGTAATTGTGACTGACTTAGCAACGGAAGCAAATGTTTTGAGATTTTGCTTTTTAATTGGATCATGAAAGCTCTTAGTGTTATTTATTAATCAGCCTCTCTCTCCTGGATGAATTCACCAAAGGATTTTTGACCATACGTCTCCTCAGCCTGTAGGAGATCTTCTCCAACATCTTTTGGAGTAGGTGAACCAGATGAAAGGCAATACAACAAGGATTTGTCTTCTACATTAAAAGGACTTACGAAAATTTCAACTGCAAGCCCAGGGACTTTACTCGGTCTCTCACTGTCCATACTTCCAGACTTTCTGAGGATCATTGTGGGAGGATGAAACATTGCTATCCCCAACCATCACACTGTATCGTAGCTTGAACATACCTGTAGCTCTTGCATGGCGTGTCAAACACCATCGTCTGTGTGTAAGTACAATTCCTGCAGAATCCTGTTATGCCTCCACTTGGATTTTGCATGGCGATTTATAGTTTGTTCTATTGTGATATCCATCGCATTTATCACACCTAATATCTGACTCCACTTACCTACACTCATGCCATGGCGCAGCAGTTCCTTGGGTCCTGGGTGAGATTTATCCAGATTGAGCATTGACAGAAAGCGTCTACTGTAGATCGTTGTGTACCCAGCGTAGTTTGGATGGTCATAACAAAAGAACATCGGACATATTGCTTCAAGTCTTTCATTCGGCTTCTCACTTTTTTGTCTAATCAATTTTTTTTCGTGGATCATATCAAAACTGTGGTCTGTTAAAGGTCTTTTCTGAATTATGACTTTCATAGTGAATGATACCTTGATTTTTCATTTTTAGTTCATTTCAGCTTCAATGGCTTTTCATCTTATACCTAAAAGTAAATAAAACCCCCGTTAATTATTATTTAATAAAGATACAAGACATTATTGCATTAAAAATAACAAAGATTCTTGTCATGAATATTCAGTGCAAAATCATTAAGAATATAATATGTTCATCAATGTTCTCTGCTGCATATAATACTGTGCTCATATAACATATTCTCTGCAGTCGTCAATTGTAGTATTGTCAAGTACTGGATAACATTAGATATAGGCTTGTGAACTATAAAAATGAATTCTTGACCTAAAAAAACCTATGAAAATATGTATCACAAAGATATAAGCAGAAAAATTATTAGTACATTTTTCCTTTTGCGCCCCAGTATAAATTCAAAATGGCTATGGACAAAATCACCAACAGCCGAAGTGCTGACAAGCAGATTCTGAATCTATGATCTCTAAAGAATAAAAAAGGGGGCTGCAAAATTCTGGGAGGGTGGCGTTCATGGCGGCCCCACTGTCTATTCGGAAAGCACTACACAGGTACTTATTGATGACGTCTGCGTCTGGTTTGACAAACGGAGATTTCACAATAGCCTTCCTTTCATGTGCGATAGAGATATACATTTTAAATTATCTTAGATTTACTAAGAAACGTAGTTTATTTAAATGTAATAAATGAAATATGACATATATATATATATATATATATATATATATATATATATATATATATATATATATATATATATATATATATATACATATATACATACAGTATTTATATATTATCGTTGAAGCCTTATTCATTGCCATTTTAGATATCTAATTATTCATATTCATTGGTAGTGAGGAGCCTTTCAAATTCTCCGAATGTTTATTGAAGCAACAGATTACTTACTGAAGTTTCCAGCTGTGGAGGGTCTCCATTTTGACAGCTGGGAGGCGGAGGAAGTCCACAGGTGGTTACCGAGGTGATGTCATTTACATATATATACTACATTTCTGTGATTTTTCGAATACATTCAAAGCATGTGAAGTTCGTGAGTGTGTTCCATTACATAACAAGGAATCGTCCTCAACAAAAATAGGAATATGAAATAATATAATTGAAAATACGATTTTCATTTCATTAACTCAGCGAGACGTCGGTCTATCCTGTGAAACTCTCAGAGAGAGAGACACACTCCACCTTCTACCGGCACGGCCCCTACCTACCTACCCACAGAGCGGCAACCATCCCCTCCCCGCCCGCCCTGCAACAGCTCCCGAGTCCCCACCACAGGCAGAGTCACTCCCCCGACCCTACCTTGCGCACACGTACGCACGCGCAGACCCTCCTCTCACCAGGCTTGGACTATCGGCCATTTAAAAGCGCGTCCTTTAGCTCAATCAACATTTTTTATCCCAAACGGAGTTGGATCCGAGTTATAGCATGTGGTCTTAGGCCTAACCGTTCGACATTTTATTGCAAGTGCCGTTTGGTGATATCATAATTTACTTAGAAAGAGAGAGAGAGAGAGAGAGAGAGAGAGAGAGAGAGAGAGAGAGAGAGATTTATAGATATTTTGACCTTTGAATTGTTGTTTTATAATAACGTAAACAAAAGCCCTTTTGGCCGCATCAGTTGATGATCTTGTGAGGCACCTTGGGAATTCACTCGTGTCTCTTTCCTAAAAATATTTCCTCAGGTGATGTTGTTCCTCACTTGATTTCCTCACTCAGTTCTTTTTTCTTCCGCTGTTCTTGGCCTTCAACAGGCTTCCTACTACTTCAGACGCCCCCTCTCTCTCTCTCTCTCTCTCTCTCTCTCTCTCTCTCTCTCTCTCTCTCTCTCTCATCGCTTGCTGTGCTTGAGCACGGTAATCTCGGCCATATGGCCAGGGGAAATACGGCGGTATTCCTTTTCTTTGGTGTTCAGGGAGGAAATAATATTCTCTCTCTCTCTCTCTCTCTCTCTCTCAGGACCGTTAATTGTACAAGCGATGAATGAAGCGTAGAAAAGTTTTATATTTTTGTAGACATTAAACTTCTCAGCACCGAGAGTTATGATTCGTGTATAGGGCTATGTTTCAGGTTGAGGGTCGCCCTTCATGTAGCTCGTCGTGTGGAACCCCTGCCCACACCTATACCCACACCCCCATACCCTTACCCCCACTTCCATGCCCACACCCCCATACCCCCACCCCCAGTCCCACACCCCCCTACTATACCCACAAAACCCACACACATACCACCACTCCCATACCCACACCCCACTCCCACCCCTACCAATACACACAGTGCCTCAATGGCTACCCCAAGTTTTTGAGCGAAGCTGTGAGGTGACCGCCCTATAGTCCGAAGGCCCGATAGTCCGAAGGTCCGATAGTCCGAAAGTCAGCAGGCCCGATAGTCCGAAGGTCCGATAGTCCGAAAGTCAGCAGGCCCGATAGTCCGAAGGTCCGATAGTCCGAAAGTCAGAAGGCCCGATAGTCCGACGGACTGTAATCAGCCCCCACCCTCCATAGCTAATACGGCAAAAATTGTAACCAGTAAACACCCATAAAAATACCAACATAACGTACCCTAGGGGTGTTTACTGGTTACAATTTTGCCGTATTAGCCATGGAACGGGGATTAATCAGGCGGGGGTGGGGGGCGCTTGCCTCGGAATGCCGGCTTAGACCTACGACTATCCGACCTTCGGACTATCGGGCCTTCGGACTATCGGACCTTCGGACTAACGGACTGTAATCATAACAACAGCAGAAGAAGAGGAAGGAGAAGAAAGACAATGCAGGGTGGAATTATCTTTGGGTGGTCACGGATAACGAGACATGGGGAGAATAATGAGACTGATAATTATAACAAAAGCTGACAAAAACCTTAATGTTGTCAATAGTGATGCACAGTTTCATTACGTAAAATATGAATAAATGGCAAAGAAAACCTAAGAAATGGAAAACATCTGGGTAGAATGAAATCACTGCAGAAATGTTTTTAACTGATGATCAGTAAAATTTGTCGTGACTGAATGTGGTAACTATAGAGGCGCTCATAGACATTAGTTGTATTGAAAAACATTATTCCTGATATTCTGGAGAAAGATATCAAAAACGAAATTACGGAAGAACAAGGTGCCTTTAGAAGAAGCAGGAGTTGCCCAGGTCAAATATTGTTGCGGCTTGAATTTAAAATCCCAAGGCTCCCGAGGTAGATGAAAAGTTCATTTGAATATGGACTTGTGAAGCGAATTTGTAGCAAATAGTAAGATGCTAAGAGATATTAGAGTAAAGAAAAAAAAAATTGTCGCAGATAAGAGCAACGATAGAAAGTTGGCATACTTAACAAAAGTAAATGAAGCTGCTTTATTAAGTAAAACACCTCAAGATTCACAAAGCTTGTTAAAACAGGTCCATCATGTATACAGAGAAATGGAAATCAAAAAGAATTTAAGAAAAAAGTAATAAGAATAGAGTATGAGCAAAGAATAAAAGAAACATTAGACTAAGAAATGATTGCCAGATAGATAGATACCGGTATATATGGACGGAGTCTCTGCCCACCACCAGGAAACTGAAACAATATTGTTCAAGATATTTCGCCTATACTCTAAAGCATTTCCAAGCTTGAAAATGCTTTCGAATAAAGAGAAAAGATCTTGCACTGCCTTGCTTCAATTTACTCGTGGCCACATCAACTGTTTATCAATATCACGTTATTTTATATATATATATATATATATATATATATATATATATATATATATATATATATATATATATATATATATATATATATATATATATATATCCAGGAGCCCGTAGGAAATAATGAAAGGCAGCAGTGCCTGTGCTTTCGTGTATTTTGATAAACCTCATCAGGTACGGTATATCGTACCCTGATGAGGTGTATCAAAAAATACACGAAAGCGCCAGGTACCTCTTTGCTGCCTTTCATTATTTCCTACGGCCCAGATATACAATCTTCACGTGTTACTTGAATGATCGTGTAATATATATATATATATATATATATATATATATATATATATATATATATATATATATATATATATATATATACAAATATAGATAAAATCCACGAAGGAAAGGGAAACACTGGAGTGCTGCGAGGCCTTTCGACTCTTTCGTCCTTTACTTAGCAGACTGAAGAAATATCGGGAGTGCTGTGAGGCCTTTCGACTCTTTCGTTCTTTACTTAACAGACTGAAGAAATATAAAAGTACAGTGTTTCCTTTCCTTTGTGGATTTTATCTTTATTTATATATTCATCACGTTCCATATTTTCGTGATTCAGCTATACATATAGATAGATTGATAGAGAGGTAGCTAGATACATAGACAGAGGTACATATATATGAGCGCGTGTTCCTGTAAAGATTTAAATGTCGCTGGAAGAACTTGAATATTAAATGGAATAGAGCTACTGATAAGTATAGCAAGAATAAATTATGCCACGAAAGGCCTTCTATAAGACTTAATTACCTGTATTAATAAATAAAGCGAAAGAAAATCATCTTAATTTTTTCCAGAGCTTTGTTTTCACGGGTGATTAAATCCTCTCTTGGACTTCTCATGGAAGAGTAGCTGCTTACTGAATTATTTGATTATTTTTCGCGACTCGGCACAAAGCCAAAGGGAAACTATTGTTTCATTGTTACTGTGCAAGTAAATTACGGGGAGGCTTATATCTCAAAGAAGATAATCCAGTATTGATAATCCTTGAATATTCTAGATTTAAGAGAGTTATCAGTGATATGACTGTTGCAAGTGTAAGGTATGGTGATTGCTGGTGATTTCATTTTAATTTGATTTCTTGACGAAGAAGCTGCAGTCTCCAATGGGCGCGAATTCAAAATCGGCTTCAATGAATTATATGCGGCCATCCATCTACCAATGTCACTGAAAAAATATTCTTTGAGGCAGACCTCAATGTTGGGTTGGGCAGTACTGAGTTCCAGACACGGAATGGTAACACAATTTTTATAGTTCCCCACACACCTCGTCTGCGCTGTTCCCTCATACCTGCTGAAAATATATGTGAGACGATGTCCTTCCTTCAGAGATGCTCAACAACCATAAGACAGTCTGTCGCTTCCACAACTGTGGGGCCTCTACATACAGTACAGTGGACTAGGCTGATCAGCATCTAGCAAAAGGTGGAGACCTCTACTTTCGAATTTGGGAGTTGAATAAAGGTTATCTGGTCTTTGAGCTCTCGTAGAATTGAAGACAACTATAATATTGCATAAGTTTTTGTGCAGGAATGTTCATATCGTTTCAGTTTTTTTACAGTTTATTGGCTTTCATTAGAGCAACTAATTTAACTTTTTTCTGTTATCAAGGTAATACTAGCTTACATTATGTAATGCCATCTTCATGCTCCATTGCGCTGAAAGATAAGTACTTGCAGACAGAAGTTCAGATTGGCAGAGATATTAAAGGATGACTTACGTCTTGGGATCAAAGCCTTTAGTATGACGCGTAAAAATGGCTATAACGAGGCAGAAGCGTGAATATAGTATTTTACCTAACTGACCATAATAATAGTCTCAGAATAATTCTTCGTTAATATCTCACTCTATGGTAAATCGAAGATTTGCTTACTAATGATTTTCATCGTAGAAACAAAAACAGTAAAGAACTCATAAGATAAATTCCAAATTCGTCTACTAGCGGTTGATTGAAACACTTCGAGTAGAATAGTTGCCAAGAAAAAGAACAAAGTGTTCTTCTCATACTGGCCTGATGCCAAACGATCTCAGACACGTTTTTATGTTTTGGTGCGTATCTTGAGAGAGAGAGAGAGAGAGAGAGAGAGAGAGAGAGAGAGAGAGAGAGAGAGAGTGAATTTGTTTGCTTAGCAGTGTAGTGTAGAGTAAGACGCTTTTGACAGAAAATTAAACAAAACTTGGAAAAGTTGATGAAATAGCAGTGACATTGTAAGAGCTGGCCTTCTTCGAGAGTTTTCCAATCTGGCAGTTGCGTTACTTCTTCTAGTTAACAATGTGACAGTAACGTTTACGTCAACAAGTAAAAATTTCCCAAAGTTTCTTCGTCGCAATCGAGTTTTTCTGTGCAGCGTATAATTTTCTATGAAACTCTCAACCACGACCCATAAAACTAGAGCAGCCCGTAAATTTAGGACTTTTCTTAAATGATTTTATATTACATCGAAAGGATACCGTAACTTTAAGCATATTAAAGATGTTTTAAAATGATATAGTCGTTTATTATGTAAGATATACGAAATATTACGAAATCCTTACGCCAATCACAACACGCTACAAACGGTAATAAACAAAAAAGTAGGCCGGTTTAACATGCTAAAATCATACAACAAAACATCTTTAAAATAAAGCGAATGAATTAAATGGATTTTCCTGCACTATAGATTGACACTTTCACTGGCATCGTTGAAACATGAATCATGAAAAGCTCCATGGAAAGTGATTTTATGACAAAGTAAAGCGTTTTTGGTATTCGATATTTTATGGTTAATGTTTTATAATGTCATCAACTACAGCGAACAAAAAAATCACAGTAATTAGTAAAAATGCGCATTTATTATAAAATTTATATTTATGCAATTTACATCGTTTAAAGTAAAAAAGCCTGGTTTAGGTCAGTGCGTAATAAGCACGGTCACGGTATTAAATATTACTTAGTGACAGCATATTTCAGCTAATTCTTTTACTGGAATCTATGGAATAACCCACATGGAGATTCCAAGATTTGCTAAGGAAAAGAAACAAGCATTATTGGCATCCTTTTCCAGATGTTATTGCCCTTATATCGAGGAAACCGAGTATAGTACAGCAATTCTATTTGTTGGATAAGTGACCTTTTATTAAGCTCATAAGGGTAACATCGATGGCAAAAATTTCCCACTAATCTTCTCTCTCTCAGAGTACAGTGTGCAATGGCCAGCTGATATGTGAAAAAGTCTATCATGTGTGGTAAAACTACACAAAAACTCTATGTTCTTGAAGAAAGGCCTTCGAAGATTTCAAAGTTTCAGAACGTTTAAAAATAGGAGATTTTATATATGACCGTTCTGCTTGTGTTCTTTTATTCTTATTTGTCGTTGAGACCTGGAGATATTTCAATGTTTTTATCGAAAACTTCTGTGAGGTCAAAGTAATTGAATATGTCGGGATACACACTTTCTTAACATTTACACTCCTGGTATTTTCCAGATATGATTAAAAACGAGAAAAGAAAATAAATGCCGAATACTGGCTCTCTCTCTCTCTCTCTCTCTCTCTCTCTCTCTCTCTCTCTCTCTCTCTCTCTCTCTCTCACACACACACACACACACCTCAGTCATAAACTTCCTTACTTAGAATGGCCCACTGCAATTCGTTTGAATTTACAAAAATATTTGAGTTCCCTCAAGTAGCCATATTAACATAACTACCTCCATACTTATATCTTATGTCTATTAATTTCTTTATTCCTTCTACTATTCCTCCTTTTCCAGATACAGTATATCATTATTTGGAAAATAATAGAAAAATTAGCAGTAACGCCAACGAAACAGTTTATTAGCCATAAATAAACCCAAACTTCTTCAGTAGGGAGACCAAAACTAGCTGGCACACTTTTTACAATTTTAGTTATTAGGAATAGAAAACAAACATATTTACAAAATTCTTATCATCATTGAAAAAAATGAACATTCCTCTTTATCACAGAGCAAAAAAATTGTGGTTTGTTCTCAGCATAAGGTAACAGTAAGCTTTAGAAAAAAATAACTTTTTGTGCCAACTTACCCCGTATACGGGGTAAGTTGACACACATTATGGGGCAAGTTGATACATTGATAATTAAAAGAAAATTACTACACTGCATTTAAATCAAGTAACAAAAATATATTCTGAATTTGTAAAATACAAAATATAAAGCATTAGTATCACTTCAGATCATCATCTGAGTTGCAATTGTGGCAAGTGTAAAATAAATCTTCGTCAGTGAAGTCTTCATGCTCCCGCATGTTACATACCCTGCACTGGATCCACACTTCCCCTGCCTTTACTTTTAGAAAATAGTTCTATGCACACTAAACACAGGCTGTCTTCAACTGAGCTTTCTTCTGAATCAGCATGAGCAGTTCTTAAACTATGCGACTGGTGTCTCTGTTTTGCTTGCGAAAAGAGGCTTCTTTTCATCATTGGTGTTTTTTTTATTCAATTTCTTTTCAAGTGCTTTTTCTTTTTTTACTGGTGTGTCAGTTAGAATAGCAGAACGACGTTTCCTCCTATTCAGTGATTTTTCCCTTTCTGGCATCTGCCTTAGGCAATGGCCTCAGTTCTGCAGGTGAAGTCACTGTCTTCCCAGTTACTCCAGAAGAAGACGGTGTGGGTTCATTCCGTTCTCCAAGGTGATCAATTTACCGTGGACTTCTCCATCAAGAACTTTTTTAATTCCATTGTTGTCTGTCATATTACAAGGCTCTGTATCACGCTGATGACTGGTCTGAAGCCCGTGTGTCTCTTTTCGGACATCTCCCTGTGATCGATCTGTTACATACACACCCTTAAAATCAGAATCTTGAAAAAGTCTGTATTCAAAGGTGAAATTCCAGCATTCCTAAACCCACTGAAAACATTAGAATGAGTGACAGCAAGAGGTAAAGCTTTGGAAACTATACCAGGAATGTCATAGATGGTCATAGTTGATCTTGGATTACTAGTCAATCACGAATCACATGCTCTGTTAACACATTTCTTCAGAGGTCTATAAACACTAATATCCAGGGGCTGCAACTTGTGAGAGCAGTGTGGAGGAAATGATATGACACTCATCTCATTATCCTTACAAAATTCCAGGAACAAAACGTAAATTATATAAATAAATAGACTTGTTATTTTTATCAAATAACGTGGAGCAAGTCGGCACGTGTGCCAACTTGCCCCACCCCTACCATTTGGTACAAAAACACTTACCAGTCCATACCAAGACACCTTGAGTTATTAATTTTAATGGTATAGAATCTTTAAATCATAAGGAAAACTATGCAAGAACTGAAAAAATATTCTTTCA
>NC_089797.1:21119027-21131527 GCF_040412425.1 Macrobrachium rosenbergii | reverse complement strand
AAAAAAAAATGGAGATCCATTTCAGAACCTTATGTGCAATCGCACTAGTGAGAGTGAGTGAGCTCGAGCGCGTGTATGTGTGTGTGTGTGTGTGTGCGTGTGTGTGTGGTGAGGGGATATCATGTATAAGTGAAGTGCTGCTATGCTGATAATACATATCACAACCTGCCATTTTGCTTAAGAAATTATGTAGTATCGGAAAACAAAGCAGAGCCTCAAGAAAGATTAAGGATTGTTGGAGCAGTATGAGACTGCAACAAGATCAATAAAGTTTTGCTCGCGCTTGGTAGTTATATAAGGAGGCCATGTTATTCAACTGGCAATTAGAAGACATTCATCCATGTGAAAACTCCTATGTCTCTTGAAAGATGGCAGCGCCTGTTTAACATATCAAACTAAACATTCAGTATAACATCAATGACGCCATTTTGTTTTTATTGGTGGCAAGATAGCCATTGTTACCAGAAGCACCTTTTTCCATTCCACTCAGACAAACGTTTATCACAAATGGAATCTGAGGATGATGCCTGTCAGTTGTCCTCGAGTGAAATGTTTGGGTGTGCATAAAAAAAAATAAAGGAATTTTTTTGGCTTTCATCCAGCAGCAGAATTATGATAAAAAAAAAAAAAACTCCCTTCCCCATTCAGCAGTTAACAGTTTTGACTGTCCGTTGGTTCTATTTTACAGTGCATGATGAGCCATTTTTGTTAAGCTTTCATTTAAAAATGAAACAGCTTCCTAATGGAAAAAACAGTGTTGTTGCTGTTTAATGTCTGCAAAACTTTGATTGTGTGTTTCTCCACAATCAAACTGACAGGCATCATTTTGCCACTGGGATCAGGACTATTACATATCTTAAAATCTGTATATATGTATTTGTTTCAAGATAACGATATCTAAGTTTATTCATGTATTGGCTGATATACATATCTTTATCACTATTTTCTTTTATTTTTAAAAACGTGATTCAAGGGAATATTTAAGATTTTTGTGTGGCCAGTACTAAAACATCTTCGCTAAAAGCAAAAGTTCCTCTCTTTCTCATAACCTTGAATTTTGTTCCATCCGCGACTTCCCTTTGTGACGCCACTGAATTGCATAGGAAAATATTTCTGGAAAATGAGACATTTCAAGTCTTGCCCAGAGAGAGAGAGAGAGAGAGAGAGAGAGAGAGAGGGCCCCCGGACATTGTCTTTGCTGTATCATCGATCATCGAGCAGACAATGCCTTGCTCTCGGATGCTGAAACTCGCTCATTCTGAATCCAGTTTACCTAAAGTAAGTGTTGCAGCTGTTTTGCCGCTCCGGTATCAAAATGATCTCTCCTTCATCCATGAAATCATTCAGCAAAAAACTTTTTTTTATATTCTTATATTTCTGGATATTATGCGATCCTGAGCACATGAAAGGAAAAAAATGGTTCTTTGTATAATAATTCGCCGCGAATATGAAGAAGAAGCATTTTCAGAGAAACTTTTGCTATTGGTGAGCCAGCTTCTGTGACATTTGGTCGCATGGTTTTTTGTTTCTGTCGCATGTTTTGATTTGATTCTTGAAATGCTTCCACTCCTCCATACCGTGTTACATCTGGAGCATGGTCATAATTATGTAGAAAAATATTTTTTTGAGAGAGAAAATCTTCTTTTAGGGTAATGAAAAAAAGCTGCCTAATGAAATTATACCAAAAAGATGAACTATACAGGCTGCTCAAAATGTTCAGCAAAGTTGCAGGATACCCTGGGGGCTTTCTCCTCGTACCTATCTTCCATGGATATATGCAATAATAATCATTATCAGCGTCATCATCATCTTCATCATACAATTGATGTTATATATCAGTTCAAAATTTATTGCAATAATTACCGTCCGATCAATACAGTGAAGCAATTAGGGATGCTCTGCTCGAAGATGGGCGTCTGCTATTAAACATCTGAAGGAAGTTGGTCTTTAGTCAGTTACTTGGCTATCTGTGCACTAATAAGGCTTACGGTTAGAATCTTTATCCTTTGCAATATCATGTTTAAAAAGAGACGGTAAAAACTTCAGTAGCTGATAATAATAAAACAATAAAAAATAAGAAAGAATAGGTAATATTCTTAAATATAACATTTTAATAATAATTTTTTTCCCTTCCTCTTTTTTGTGTATGTGTGGACACTGGGGAGGATACAGAGGAAACCATTTACTGTAACTCCGTCAAAATCAGTGTAGAATGGTCTGAAAAATGGAACTGATGCCACCCATGATACATGATATATATATATATATATATATATATATATATATATATATATATATATATATATATATATATATATATATATATATATATATATATATATATATATATATATATATATATATATATATATATATATATATATATATATATATACATATATATATATATATATATATATATATATATATATATATATATATATATATATATATATATATATATATATACATATACATATATATACATATATATATATATATATATATATATACATATATATATATATATATATATATATATATATATATATATATATATATATATATATATATATATATATATATATATATATATATATATATATATATATATATATATATATATATATATATATATATATCATGGATGGCATCAGTTCCATTTTATAGGCAATTCTACACTGATTTTGACCGGGTCACATTATATGGTCTCCTCTGTTTCCTCTCCAATGTTTATACATGCACACAAAAGAGGGGAAAGGAAAAAACTGTTATAAAAATGTTATGTTTAAGAACATTACCTATTCATATATATATATATATATATATATATATATATATATATATATATATATATATATATATATATATATATATATATATATATATATATATATATGCTATTCTGTGGGATGTTCTTTTGCAATAAAATGTTCAAATAAAAGACCTTCAAACTTTATATTTAAAGTGAATATAATAATACGTCGTCATTAAATGTTATTTAAAATATGTGGGATTTTAAAAACGTTTTAGTAAACATGTCTTCTAGTAGAGCATCTGAATCAAACAATGGCTTTTGAACGTTGAGGCTTAGTCTTCAGGCACACTTATAGTTTTAGCAGATCAGGGTCTAACTTTACAAACAATTGACCATGAATTGTCCGTCTATTCTTAAACAAAACTCAATTTCCCACGCTTCCGCCAGCATCACTCACAGATGCTACAAGTTTCGTTTTCATTTTGTTTCTGGTTCTCTTCCCACAAATGAATGCAGACAACCCATCACGAAGAGTGGAAATTGACCTTTGTGAAACGGCCGTAACGTAAGTCACTCGTGAAGTGATGTTAAGTGGTTCGGTTCCTTGTAAAAGAGCGGACTCTCAGTTTTTTGACCAACAATTCGCTTACAATGGCTCGCAGTGTAGTTGGCCTTAGATTAGAAAATTCTTTTCCGTTGCCTGGCAAAAATAGATGACAGGAAAGCCCATTTCATGGTGACACTGGAATGTGCATTTGGTAAAATTCTAACTTTTGCATTTATGTTTAGGTTTTAAGGCAATTTTCAGTCATTAACAACTCGATAATATATTTATCATTCCGTCCAAGAATACCCAGAGCTGTGTCTGGGAGAGTTTTCGGGCAAATAAAGTCTTCCAGGAACACTCCATTTCCCAGAAACAAATTGTTTGTTTATTAAAGTCAGTTCGGAATTTGAGATAGCGAATCCAGCATGGCCGCGAAAAGGCTCAATTTGATAAAGGCCAGACAAATTGGCGAAAGGACGAATTCCCTGAGGAGCTTTCAATTTCTTTCACTTGTCACTTCCTCGCGGGAGAAAAATGATGTTGCTCTCGCCCTATTTCTCACCAAACGTTGAGCACATCATAATTCACATCATGGATGCCCAAGAGACCGACAGGAACGCAATAAAACTTCTTCCTCAGCTAAAATCTAACGTGTATAAATTTTTCGTATATGAATACTGAAAATACAAGTATCGGGTACAAACATGTTTTGTAGACTACATATCGCTTTCAGACCCCAAATGAAATTGAAGGTTACTGTTTTCCTCGTGCATTAACTATCTAAATTACGGTAAAGCTGAATATCTTAATACGTAAATTATAGGGATTGTTTGCTAAGTGCCAGAAATAAGGAGATTGCTTATTGCCAAGAGGATTATCACCATGATATGACAATTCGCAAGCTATATATTTTTTTTCTATCTAGGGTCCCTATCTTGCCTCCCACACCCCCTACCGTGATTTCTTTTATCGTAACTGGGTCCCAGACTGCCATGATTTTATTATAGAAATATTACATGAATAAGTTTATTGATCTTCATTTTTTTTAACGTTGTGGGTCCACTTAGAGAACATTTCCACTCTCATTTTGTCACGCGGCGGCCAACTTTTTGAAATTCACTTATAATTCTATCCATACCAGCGCGAGTTATCCGCAGAGGTAGGAATGGCATTAAGTATGGAAGGGCAGAAGTCGTTCATGACTAGATAATTTGGCATAGTAGAGTTCTTGTGCGTTTTTTTTTTTTTTTTTTTTTACTTTTATGATCTTCGAAACATTTGCTGCCCTTGCACTAGTATTTGGAGAGTGCTTGTGTTCTACACATTTTTTTAAGCATATATTTTCCATTTGCAAGTCTGGTTATTGTAAGACCTTTGCAATTTAGCCGTTTTGTTTTTCGCAGCTCAATAAAAATTAGATTTGAAAGTTTCAGTATCCCACTGAAATCGCCTCGTGCCTTTACTTCTGTGCGTAGGAACAATTTCTGTTATGTAGTTTAGAATGCAGTGGGGATAGGGCAGGAAAAATTCATTATCCTTTTTCAAGTACAAAACATCTCAGAGCTCATCAAACCTCTTGCTGCTCTCCCGCTAGCCGCTGCCATTAATGAGCAAACCTCAGCGTTGATGATGCAGCCTCCTTAGCAACTTATTCAGCATGAAGAAAATTCACATTTATTCTCGGGAATGTTTGGATAATTCTAAAAAGAACAATTTTTACAAAACGACACGTTATCGGCCTATCAAAATGCAGCAAGATCCACGCATCAGTAATAAAAAGAATGATATAAACGGTCTCTCTGGGATTAAATGCTTTCAAATAAAACTAACAAATATGTGGCAGCATTGTCTCATTTGCGGATGAAAGTAGTTTTGTACGTAACATCAAATGGTTTGCTACCTGGTTGTTCATTTTCACTTTTCCACTGGTTTTCTACGTATATATTTGGCATGTGCAGTTTTGTGATTATTACTAATGCACAAACACACACACACACACGCACACGCACGCACACAAACCCACACACCCACCAAAACACACATACATACACACAACACACACACGCGCACACACATATATCTATATATATATATATATATATATATATATATATATATATATATATATATATATATATATATATATATATATATATATATATATATCATTGCACACCTGTAAAAGATCAGTGCAGAGTCAAGTAAAATTTGCTATGATCGTCGGTCGTTCCCTGTTAATTGTACACCAGACCTCCTAGTTGTAAATGATTAGTATCATCTGCTAGCGTCGAGATTGCAGGGAAATTGCCGTGTTTGGTCCGCAACTTCATGCCTAGAAAAAGACTGTAGTACCGAATAAGATCATTTTAATGATAAAATCAAATCAAATGACATTGACATGAATTCTACTGTAAGTCTTTCTTTGGTGTTTCCAAATTTCGTAAAATTCATGTGATCCTTCTCTCAGGACGTCAGGGTCGAGGTTTTTGGAACTGCTTCTGCGTTTCCCCTTGCAATAATCCCCAGGCCCACCATTCAATAAGGTTTCTATACCAGGCGAAAACTGTAACGTTTAAGTATCGGCACACTTTACGATTCATTATTTTATCACTTCGTAAATACAAACCTGAACTTTCTTCACTTCCAGCCCCTGCAAATAGCACGACCTTCCTCAAATAATTTTCCATAAGAATTGTAGATGCATTGCACAGATCGGTTATTTATAATAATAGCTTCAAGAGGTTTCGTTTATTCAGCTCAGATAAGTTATGCGAATGCATGAAGAAAATTGTAACTGGTTTAGCTTAGTTATTTATTCCTCCAATTGTTTACCTTTGAGTAGCTCTCTCTCTTTACATTCCTTGGTAAAATTTAGCATCACAGAGGGAAAAAGCTTTGCACGAAATTATTTCATCTTTCCAAAGTCTAGCAAACGAGCAAGACATTTTATCACCAAACCTGACTGTCACGCCAATAAGATCTCACTGTATCATAACTGTGATCCTCTCCTACTTTTGCTTATAAATGCGACATGTATCTTGATTTCGTACACATTTTAACAGATAATCAAAAGCCACCAAACAAGTTCGTATTGTCTTTGACTGCCCCACACTTGTCTTTCCTCGTGTAACTTGAATCTTAATTTTTAAACACTACTATTCAATGTGTCCTCACACGGTAATCATGGAAGTCTCGGTTCTCCAAAGAAAGAACATAACTTTTCCATTTCGTTTTCATTAATGTTTTTCAACCCGCCCAGCGCCAAAGAGTCTTTTAATAGCCCATACTCTAATTCTTTCTTAACAGATCTCTGCTCTCACTACCGTTAAAATTATTCATGACTACAAGACAGGACAATTTCTGTTCCCTGCCCAGCATCAAAGATTCTTTTAATATCTCATATTCTAATTCTTTCATTACAGACCTCTGCTCACACTACCATTGAAATTAGGCATGACTACAAGACAGAATAATTTCTGTTCTTACAACAATCATTTTGACAATAGTCACATAGTTTATATTACCAGTGTTAAAAAATCCAAACAGTACAAAGTAAATTTTAGTTTTTGAAGCATCTTTATCTGGCAAAAACTCGGTTAATATTCTATTAACGCCAGTTATCATATTCTGAGGTCCTCATAATGATATATCTATTACCGGATTGCAAAAGTAAGCAGTCATCAAAGAGCTGTTATTAATTTCTTTTATCATTATGGACATTTTATTAATACTAATAACATTACTGGTCACTTTCACCACGGATAAATCGAAAGCATAATTTTGCTTTCAGCATTCTTTCTGGCACCTGGAAATGGTATCCATGGATTTATTAACCTAATCCATATGATTCTTTGATATCTCACAGACGATTAATCATGAAGGAGCTAATATAAGAATGACTCACTGGTTAAAGCATTGCAAGAACTCTAGTGTCTTCCCCCATTTAGTGAAGATTAAAACGCACATGCCTTAACTAGTGAGTCCTCATTCATAAATTTGCTCATTCATGATTAATCGTCTGTAAGTATCAAGGAATCCTATAGATTAGTTAATAAATCCATGAAACCATTTCCAGGTGCCAGAAAGAATGCTGATTAAAGTAAAATTATGCTTACGGTTTATCCGTACCAGTGAAAGTGATCAGTATTGGTATCAGTATTCCAGTTACGCCATACCTAAAAGGAAAATTTAAATTTCTACATGAAACCCTACAAAAATCATGCAGGAAACTTACTGATAAAGGATTGTTCATTATACACACCAATTTAACAAATGATAACCTACATTTCCTTAAGATTATGAGAATTTGTTGCGCTGGGATCATCTGCTCGATTTGTATCAACAGGCCAGTCGTCTGAGAGCCTGAATTTTGTCATAGCATCTCACAACAGGGCTAATGGATGCATAATTAAGGACACGTGTGCTGCCATCATACCTGTATTTGCAAGATTATATGAAAATGGTACATCAAAATAACTATAATGATAATAAAATGAAAGATATACTTTATTTTATCCATGAACCCTAAACAGTAATGAATACAAACCGAATAATAATTCATATAATGTAAAATGTTAATATTAATAAATAGGCCTATATATCAAGGAAAAGAACATAGTATCAGTCAGTCTTAGGCACTCTACAAATACTAAGTAGCGTTGTTATATATGTTGCATTTGGCACACCACTATGGAACACCGAGAAAACCTGTTATTGTTTGTTTGTTAGAATGTTATTTAACACAGAAATATTAGGGCATTGCGCAGTACCATGTTTCTGTTGGCATTTGGCTATATTTGTTTTAGTTTCCTCTATTAATCTGGCGCAGTCTTTTTTCAGTCCTGTTCTTATTTGTACCACTTTTAAGATTCACAATGATGAAACTACTATACTTAGACAAAACTCACTCCCAAATTTATAATAATTATTTCTAAGCATCATTACTTACCTATTTCGGCAGAGGTGGTTGAGCTAACATCATCACAAAAAGGATGACCTTAGAATTGAGGAAAAGCTGTTTAATCATCTGCGTACTCCCCTCTATCAAGGCACACACACAACAGCAATGTTTGCCCAGTGTAAACAAGGGATACTTTAGCTTCAAGAAGTTGTGAATAACTTACATTTTGGGTACTGGAATAGATACAGTTTGTAAGTACGTGTAACGTTTTGCTTTATTTACATGTTTAGTTATGCTTCTTACTTCATATGTTTCTGTTAATTGTAATTCATTCGCAGCATTTATTCCTCATCTAGCTTCCTGACGATGTATTTAAAATCTATTTAATAGATCTCTATGAAATCATTTAGTCAGAGAAAGAAAATGTTCCTTACTTTTTGTGAGCAACTGTGCAGTGCACCAGCAATCAGTCATTCTTAGGTTATAGGAGGCAAATTATTAAGGAAAATCCTGCATAACATTCTTTAGGCATGATACTTAACCAATGAAAAATCATAATAATTTTTTTTTTCATATACCTATCAGGGCATTAAATTTTCAAGAGTATGTACATGGGTAATATTATATAGCTTTTAAGATAACGTTGACTCGATCGCTAACCAGTTAGTAACCGCATTCTCTCTCTCTCTCTCTCTCTCTCTCTCTCTCTCTCTCTCTCTCTCTCTCTCTCTCTCTCTCTCTCTCTCTGGCCAAAACTATTTGCAATAAGGTGCACACAGTAAGCAAAAAATACAAGAAACGCCATGCTATAAAATTGGGCCATATCAAGAAAATATGGAAGAAAGACGAAATCAAATAATTTTTTGTAGATTTGTAAATTTAACTTTTATTTGACGGTGAAGCATCGAGTTTAGATTGGATGAATTCCTCTAAATCCCTTTGAAGCCCCAGTATCTTTTCTGCATTCCGTTTCGATGCAAGTGTCTCCTCTAAATTGAGAACCTGGCACAGAAAAACAAAAAAGTGCTCAATGTATTCCTTCAATGCAGTTTTTCTTTGGAAGGTAAATTAAAACTCAAATTTTAACAGATATAAAAGGAGACGATAACAGTGTCCCTAAAATTCAATGTGTCTTGAATACCGTCATCAAAAACCCAACAGTTAATTAGATAGTGAATACCGTCATCTTACATTATGATTCCGAATTGTAAATATGATTGGTAACAGTGTATTTAATTAGTACATTAGTCCTTTTGAGTTTTAATTTGTCACTAGAGCAAAAGAATCTACGTAAAATAAACATAATTAGGCTTCGCTGAAAGAGCTTTACTTTATAGCTTATTATACCAAAGCCGTTTCTATTTAATGATTTAAAAAAGACAATTATCAGTTTTAAAATTACGCTGCGTGCTTTGGCCACATCTACGGAAAGCAAGCAACAGCTGCTCGAACTAAAAGTTCAAAATGATGAGCATAGTTGCGAAATGAATAGTAATGCATGATTTTATTAGAAATGGGTTTCTGTAAGCGAGGCAAGAATTAAATTATAATTTTGCTGAAGGGGGAATACAATTTAATGGTAGTTTCAAGTGGAAAGGAGTGACGGATTATACCATGCATGTTATTTGCCATTCATTAAGGCATTGCATAACGACAAAAAAATGAAAATATACAACGTATATGACCTCATGAAGAGTTGGAAAGGTTCAAGAGAATAGTTCTTAAAAGCAGCAACTTGCTTGTTGATATAGGTTCATGAATGAGAGAAAAATTCATTATGTAGACATTGCAATGATATTAGACAGAATATTGAACACTGAAATGCATCGTTGCGACATAATAACATGTAGCCTAATTGTTCAATTTTGATTTTTCAGACTAGGTTTTGTCCGTGGAGATTTAATTTTACTAGCCAAGCTAGGTGTCTGTTTTATTTACTTGGCAGTTCACAATTTTCTAAATTTTTGGGGTTTTATGGTATTCATTTTATATTGAGCCCATTACTGTTGGTTTGCTAATTGGCTCCCGGTCTTTTGTTAGTGAGACCTTTCTCTGTAGTTGTTCACGGTGTAGTCTGTATTTGTCCTGCAGCTATTTGACTGGATTTTTTTTTTTTTTTTTTTTTTTTTTTTTTTGTACAGATCTCAACCATTCATTTATTTTTTCATATATGTCTGATGAACATATTATGAAAAAAAATCTAACAATCAGTAATTTACCAGCCTCTGTATTTTAACTTTTTCAAAGTTTCATTAACAAAAATAAAGAGCCATAATGAATCATGTTCCAGTAAAGTTTGAATATTCTTTTCGTTCTTTTAAGCATAGCAGACGACTGTCGCATTTTATGTGAGGTTTTGCTTTTATTTGGTAAAGGGAAAAGGAAGTCCAGGATTATCCGCATTCATGCAATAGTCCTTAAGATTCATTTGAGAAATAACTGATATTCATTAAACGTATATTAATAATGATCAACGTTTGCTAAAGGTATTTTCCAATACCTGTCATGCAGTTCCTATGGATCGTCAGTCCGCGAGGACCCAACCCAGCACGGGGAGCATAGGTTGACATTATGCTTTTTCTGTCAGCTATTGCTATTCGATTGCTACTCGTGAGGAGGCATTCTATCCAATCTCAATCACTTTCATGTTTTAAGAACAATCACAATCGATATCAAAGACTTGCAGTAGTCTTGCAACATCAATCCGAAAAATGTAAGAAGGAAAGAGGCATCGAGTAAGAGGTAAAAGAAAGCATATGCGTTTTAGTTTACAAGAAGTATATAGGGCCGAGTCACCAGTCGTCGATTCTAAGGTAGGAGTCTGGGAGGAATTAACGAGTCGTGTAATGATAGAGAGAGAGAGAGAGAGAGAGAGAGAGAGAGAGAGAGAGAGAGAGAGAGAGAGAGAGAGAGAGAGAGAGAAAGATTCGCTCTATTACAAAGTAATGTAAAGCTTCTATTCAATCACCTTGAAGGTTACGGAATTTCCCTTAAAGGGGCTAAGTAGGTACCCGAAATCTATTTTGTGAAAATATATATTTAAATAATTCATGAGTGTTTCGATTGGAAAAAAATGTTTAAGCTATGATTATTTTGTTTTAGGGAGAAGCTAGTCTAACGTTTATTCTAACTGAAGTAAACATCAAAGTTATTTTCCTTGTGATGGTTTTCAGTCAAATCCAAACGTGAACTATGAAGAACAGAAAAAAGTAACCAATCTCCTGCACTTTAAATAATTTTATGTTAACCTTTTTGTCACGTGATTACAGGATTCAGAACCAGAAATACCCCTCTCTGGGTCATCGTATCTTCCATTGCCTGCTCGACTATTTAATTCATTTTCTATTTAATTTCTTGCTATTCTCTTCTTGACTTCGTGTGTACAAGACTTATCTATAACGATGAAAAATTAGGCTAACAAAAACAGTAGAAATTGTAAAATTTAGTAGTTACAAAAATATAAATATAATTTATAATATGGAAACCTACATGAAAATTCAAATAACATCTCTGTTAGGTCAAGAAGAAAATTGACAAAAAAAAAAAAGAATTAAAAATGGACTCTAAGAACAGTTTAACAACTTTCAACGATAAAGTCAGTGGAATGGAAAATAAATGACATAGGATATTTATATATCAATTTTATCTCCTGGTTCTCAAAGCTTCTAAAAACGAAAGGCCAGCACGGGAAAAAATTATATAAAAAATTTTCCTGTTCAGAATTCCAAAGATCATGTAACATACTTCTGCAAATATTATTCAGACGTTTCCAGTGAAATGAAAGAACTGATGTACTGTATATTGAAATGAATAAACGTCAAAATCTGATACCAGAAAACGGCTTATTTCATATCCAATTTGGTTGAGTTGCTTTTTATGTGATACATGATCAATGACACTGGAAGGGCCTCAGTTGTCCTTTTCCAAGAGATTTATCCAACTCCCCACCCGCCAAAAGGGAGTCACAAGAGCTTTGTATATTTTATTTTTTCCATTACACATCCATCGAACCTTGATTTTAAACCCTTTCTCCTTATCATGCCTGTAAGACTACCATGAGCCTGTATGAAATATTTCTTTCTCAGATGCCTCTCTCTCTCTCTCTCTCTCTCTCTCTCTCTCTCTCTCTCTCTCTCTCTCTCTCTCTCTCTCATCTTTTTTTTTTTTTGTTCCCTTTCTAAGCCATCTGCAGATAAAACTAAGTAAACACCAGTGTGGTAATTTATTCACTATGACAATTATACGTGCATGTAATATATTCAGTATAATTCACTACTTGAAGAAATATAAATATT
>NC_089797.1:21092120-21118527 GCF_040412425.1 Macrobrachium rosenbergii | reverse complement strand
ATAAAGGTAGGTTTCAAGGACTGAGCTTCATTTTCTGGTTTTACGTTCGAGGAATAGAAACTTCTGATCTGAAGGGGAGGTTAATATACGATTTCATCGAAAACAAAGACCCCATTGGAAAACGATGCGACGGAAGACTTTACTGGTTTAAGAGCATCGGAAGTGTATGAAAGACTAAAGCGCTCTCAGTAATAGTGGTTAGGAGGGGACGCCGTATTTCAGAACATTTATGAAACAAACATTGCGTTAGAAGCATGGTGCAAATATTTTTGTAATCACGAAGAAAACCTGGTCTCCCACTTATAAGAGGTAAACCTAGAGAAATATTAAGAAGAGAACAAAATACACATTAAATAGCATTGTATCGGAAGAACGAAATATGAACTGTAAAAGGAATAATGATGGATGCTTAAAAAAAAAATATAAAGAACAATGGTGAATATCTAATATGATTCAAGAACTTATATATGGATTCCGGGGAGTCATACCGCTCATGAAGCCTTGTTATCAAAAGTTCATTGGATATTTCTATTTACAGAGCACTCGAAACTGCTTGCATAAGGTGACCCCGGGCGATCAAAAGTTCTTGGCAGTTCTCAGCGTTCCCCGAAAACTTGGATCGTTTAGGGTGCATGACGAATTCCCCTTACACAACAAGGATGCCAAAATGTTGAGTCAAAAATGCTGATCGTCTAGGAACGTTCAAAGCTGCATTTTTTCTGTGCTCTGACGAATTCCGTCATGCAGATGGAAAAAAAGATGTGATTGTTTTTTGAGAACAATATCTCAACATTTCTTCAATCACTGCTGATGTTGCTTAGTAGTGACGAATAAGCAAGAAATGAAAAAAAAATTATTCAACCTACCGAATAGAGCTCAGAAAATTCTGGATTTCATAATTCAGATATAAATAGATACGAAAATGCTTTAAAAATATATGTAATAACCCAGCAGGGTGGTTGAAATATTCATTAACCTAATGGTTTTGTATCATATGAGATGCACGAGTTCACACTTGCAGTGCATTTTGAAAAGAACCAGAGGTGAATCCATATTTAAATCAGTTATACATTTTGCCAATGAATTTCGTAAATTAGAATATCTTAAATATGATAATTATTATAACAAACCTTACTACTTCTCCGAATCTTACGATATTATAATTGTTGATATATACAATAAAAAACAAATGAACTGTAATCAGATAGCTCTTGTTATTTAATACGAAAATTACATATAGTAAAAAGACCGCTAAAGTATTATGTTTATGCAGCAATCGTTACGTACCACGCTGGAAAACGTAATAATTGCTCAAATGAAAATAAAATTTCTTTACTTTTGAAGTCTATATTCGGTTTCGCTCTGATAATGAAGATATCCGTTAGAATTTTCAGTTGATCTTAAAATAACAAATATCTTAAGCATGATCTTAATGACACTCACGTCTTCTTGCGTTTTAATTTTCACGAGATGTTTTGGTTTGCTGTAAAACTATTGAGATGGCTTCGAGCGTTTTTTCTGTCCGCCCAGATCTAAAACTGTTGAGGCTATAGGGCCTGGGGTGGCCTGTTGATCATCCACCCTCCAATAATCAAACATACCAAATTGCAGCTGGACTAACGCAAGGATAAAGTTAACCATGATCTTGGCCGAAAGTTTTAACACACAGGCCACCACGGCCGGCTGAGAGTTCATGGGCAGTGGTTGATTATACGCTGGACAGAAAACTCGATTCCGCTGAAAAACTTAGTCGTATTTTTGCTTGTTAGTTTTCGCATTTCCCATTACGAGCGTCAATGATTTTACTCTTAAAATGACAAAAAAATTTTAGAGAAAATGCTGATTAACTCGACAACTAATACATGAAGGATCAAAGGTGCCTTGTTTCAATGAGGATAAAATTAGCGCAGTCAGATGCTAACAGGGACGATAACAGGCAAACTTTATCAAAATTTTAAAAAGCATTTTTCAACTCTGCTGCATGGCAACCATCCTTCGAGGTTTGTATGCAGCCTTTGGGTAAGTTTATTTTTCTACACTTGCTGGAAACCGAGCCGTTCATGGGATAAATGGGCCCTCTGATGAAGAGCCAAATCAAGTATATAAACTTTCAGTTATTCAGCCATTTATCATGAACTTCTTGTGCATATATATGGGACAATAAACAGCATTCGGTTATTAAACAATTAGTGTCTCCGATGCTCGTGATCAACACACCAAAGGCCCTAAATACAATTAGTTTTGTCTCATAAGAAAGATGTCGTGATTTCAACCCATCATACATGCATGGTGCATGCTTAAACCTCCCCACACAGTATTTATTAATTCAGTTTTGAAAGCATAAGAAGATGTCTTGTCTACCCTTTCGATCTCTGTTTATAAATACACACATATACATACATGCATGTGCACATGCTATATAAACCCATGTATGCACACATATATACACACATACACACACACACACACATATATATATATATATATATATATATAACTCTATATATATATGTGTGTGTGTGTGTGTCTGTATCAATGTGTGTGTGTGTGTGTGTGTAGTGTGTATGTGTATAAATACGTAACTGACTAAAAATAAAACTGCTGTGATAATTGCGGCATAAATATTACATCTCCCAACAGCAAATGCATCACTTGGACCAAGCTCCAAATGCATCCCCGTGATCACCCTGTGTAAAATATGATAATGTCTATATACGATTTGTATCCATCATTCCCATAAATAACACTTTAACATTAGGGGATGATGAACATGCCCAAGCGCCTCTTGGATTTCCACCAAAATGCAGCAGTGAGAGAAAGGTTTGGCGACTAACTCAGTGGCTTCTGATCTCTTGTGAAGAGGCGTTTCCCAGGCACAATGAAGAAGCTTCCATCTTAGTTACTTTGGTGTTCACAAGGTACTAAATCTATGTTATGTATGGTTATGTCGGATGAAGAAAGGAAGGCGAACTTAGGCAACGTTTAAAATTGTGTGTTAAGCAGATGTTTTGGAATGCTGTTATCAGGTTCGGGAATCTCGCTCCGACAAAGATGTCCTCATCGCACCTTGCATGCGTTCTTATGAGGAGGGTTATAGAAGGGTTTTCTTCCATATGCACCACGTACAGTTTAGCAAAAAGGTTCACCCGGCATCGACCTCATCATGAAGAGTTCTCTGTGGGAGAAAAAGGGGCAGGTCTCAGTATGGCAGAAGTCTTCAAAGAAGTCTTCTGGTCATGTGTAATGCTGATATTTACATAAAAATAGTCTGTCGTAAAGAAGCACTTGGTATCTACGGACAGGCTCTCATGACAGACTGGGGAAGTGTGTTAGATTTAGGGACAATGGGAAATAGCAACTAATGCAGGTTTTTTGTCACTTAGAAGGTAGGTCTCGAGATTTGATAGGTCAACACTCAGAAAATCAAAGATCAGCATAACCACAACATGATGCTATCCCTGGAGAAGATGATAGAGCACGAGAACAAAATCATCTTTAGAGAATGCAGATTTCTGAGTCTAAAGTGCTGAGAGGATGATTTGGAACGGTAGAGTTTTGTTGCAGCTTTCCCTCACGGTACTTGTCAAATATCGGACTCGTGTTAGTTTTTAGCCTTAGATGGAGTTTACCACCTACTTAGGGCTGCAGTACTAAGCAGCCTGACTCTACGGTAAAGACCCCTTCGCCCAAAATAAAATCGAAATTTAAAAGTCTTGCTCATTCCTGGATTTTACGTGTCTTAGGAGGTCATACCAATTGCATTGCTTTCCATGAATCGATTGTGCTTTGTTGACTGGTTCGGACACCAAAGTCTTTTCTTACTTGTACCTTATATTCCAAGTTGCATTCAGAACACTTGACCTGCAAACGGTCCATAAACTCAGTTACTGAAGTCCTTTTTCTTGATATACGAAGCAAAATTAATTTTAAAGTTGTTGAAGTTTGCTGGTCCTAAGTCAGTCAGCAGTAATGCGTGTTTATGAGATTGTTTGAGTGTATTCTGTATATTCACACAAAATTCCAGTCATTGTCTATTAGTAACTTTATACGTCGATTTCTGGGCCTTTTTATATTTATCAAAACGTCTTATTTGCGCTCTAAAGAAACTTTTTCACATAAATTATCTTCGTTTGATAGCGATTGTCGCGAGGCAGTCAGACTCTCAGGGTTCGGATTTACTGACGCTAATCCTCTTCTGCCAGCGCCTCGTCGAGACATGAACTTTTCTTTCCCTTATACTTCCTTTGTTTTCTCTTAATAAGTTCTTCTGTCTATTTTTCTTCTTTCTCTTTTGTCATTTTGTTACTATTTTTCTTTCTTTCAATTGTCATTTGTATTCTAGCTTTGGATATCCACTGGAAATTTTGAGTGGTCACATACAAGGTCTATCACTTATAAACACTTATGCCTTATTTGCGGTTTCACAGGATGGCCATAATACTGCATATCTCTAATAGCACTTAAATTCTACTAAATCCAAAATATGTATTTTTAAACCAACCTTTGCAAGTCACTGCCTTCCATCACAGGTTTGATTCCTAATTTTGTCATTATCTCATCGCACAAAATAACTTACTCGTATTTCAACAGTTTACCTCCCGTATGAGTCGCACAAAGCCCTTGGCAAATGTTTTTCTCTTCCCATATAACCATTAAGTTAGTAATTGATTAAATTTGTTTTAGTAATGCTAGTTGGATATTAATTTTTGGTCCAAAGGGTAGAAATATGAGGAAAAAGATAGATCTCACATATATTTAAAATATTGCCGAACAAATTAATTTGGTCGTCTGACCCTTGGTAAATTTGTTGTCTAAATTAAATTCATTGGTTAAAAATAAATTAATTATATGTAAAAGTCATATCACAAAAGTCTGTTATTAGTAATAATTAAATATATATTATCGATTCGGAATATCAAATGTCCAAGAATCACCTATTTTAAAATTGTATAAAAACCTTTATTTTTGTGTGATATTATTAACTGAATTTTCACCTTTTGTTTCATTTATGAACGTTTATATATTAAACATTGAAGAGATAAACACAAAATGAGGGCGTCCGGCCAAACTCAGAATTCATCTCCGTAAAAAAGAGCATACAGTATGTTTTTGCGGTATGGAGTCTAAATGTAGCCACTTTGCATATTGTCACTATCAGGTGAATTGCCTTAGGTGTCTTTTTCTTGTGTCGCACCTTTTCTACGAGAGACTGTCAAATTTTGTGTGTGTGTGTGTGTTTTTTTTTTTTTTTTTTTTTTTGAGGAGATTTTTCGTATAGCTGTAAATAGCAGCGGGACTGGCAACTTATTACCTGTTCCAGCCCTTAATCGGAAAAAAGGGACAGGGGCGAAGAGAGCTTAGGTTACACCACGAAGAGAGGAAGAGGAATTCAGTATCAAAGCTCGATTGTAGAGGGAGGGGGAAAGTTTCGGAACATTTCTATCAGAGGATCAAAGACACCGCAGATTAAACATGGGAACTGTTACGGGGTTGTGTGATAGTGGGAGGATCACCTCTGAGCTCACCAACCAGCGAGGAAATGGTGACGATAAAAAGTGCCAGAAAAGCTACTTTTCGTCGTAAAAAGAGGGAACAGGAGGGAAGCTAAAGTGGGGAGGGAAGGGGTTAGTGGTATCCAGAAGGGACACCAGACGGAACACAAAACGTGGTAGCAATATTCAGGTCATGGGCAAATAAGTAAAATTGCAAGCCTTAAAGCCTAAGATGAGGGCGCTAACTTGCGCGATCTAATTTTTAGAGACAGATTTTGGGCAGGACAACCGGTTGGTAAACGGGGAAAAAAATCCTTTCCTCAAGTGTTTTTTGATGCCCCTTACTGCCAGTCTTTACTTATCACACTAAGCCACGAAATGGTTCTAACATGGCAACATTCAATAATTTCTTTTTGAAAAGCTTTCTCTCTTTCGTCGCTCTGTTGTCATAATTATGTCTGAAAACGAAGAAAAATTTTTACAAGAAACATTTATAATGTGTAACATAATTTTTCCTACTGCTTTTACCTCAGTAAGTTTGTAATCCTAAGGAACTTCAGTGGATAATAAATCTGCAATGAGGATCTATAATAAATTTAATATTTATTTCTTGAAGTAGTGAATTATACTGAATATTACATGCACGTTTAATTGTCCTAGTGAATAAATTACCACACTGGTATTTCCTCAGTTTTATCTGCAGATGGGGTAGAGGGAGAACGAAAAAAGAAAAACAAGATGAGAGAGAGAGAGAGAGAGAGAGAGAGAGAGAGAGAGAGAGAGAGAGAGAGAGAGAGAGAGGCATTTGAGAATTAAATATTTCATATAATTTCATGGTAGTCTCATAGGCATAATAAGGAGAAAGTGTTTAAAATCAAGGCTCGATGGATGTGTAACGAAAAAAGTTAAATATACTAAGCTCTTGTGACGCCCTTTTGGCGAGTGGGGAGTTGGATAAATCTTTTGGAAAAGGACAACTGAGGCCCTTCCAGTGTCATTGATCATGCATCACATAAAAAGGAACTCAACCAAATTGGATATGAAATAAGCCGTTTTCTGGTATCAGATTTTGACGTTTATTCATTTCAATATAACATCAGTTCTTTCATTTCACTGGAAACGTCTGAATAATATTTGCAGAAGTATGTTACATGATCTTTGGAATTCTGAACAGGAAATTTTTTTTATATAATTTTTTCCCGTGCTGGTCTTTCGTTTTTAAGAAGCTTTGAGAACCAGGAGATAAAATTGATATATAAATATCCTATGTCATTTATTTTCCACTGAATTTATTGTTGAAAGTTGTTAAATTGTTCTTATAGTCCATTTTTATATATTTTTTTTTGTCAATTTTATTCTTGACCTAACAGAGATGTTATTTGAATTTTCATGTAGGTTTCCATATTATAAATCATATTTTTGTAACTACTAACTTTTACAATTTCTACTGTTTTTGTTAACCTAATTTTTCATCGTTATAGATAAGTTTTGTACACACGAAGTCAAGAAGGGAATAACAAGAAATTAAATAGAAAATGAATTAAATAGTCGAACAGGCAATGGAAGATACGATGACCCAGAGAGGGGGATTTCTGGTTCTGAATCCTGTAATCACGTGACAAAAAGGTTAACATGAAATTATTTGAAGTGCAGGAGAACTAAAAGGGAGCTCAATAGAATATTTGATTGGTTACTTTCTTCTGTTCTTCGTAGTTCACGTTTGGATTTGACTGAAAATCATCACAGTTAGAATAAACGTTAGGCTAGCCTCTCCCAAAAAACAAAATAATCATAGCTTAATTTTTTTTTCGATCGAAACACTCATATAATTATTTAAATAATATATTTCACAAAATATATTTTTTTTTTATCGTACACTACTTTAGCCTTTTTAAAATGGAAATTCGCAACCTTCAAGGTGATTGAACAGAAGCTTTTCATTACTTTGTAATAAAGCGACTCTCTCTCTCTCTCTCTCTCTCTCTCTCTCTCTCTCTCTCTCTCTCTCTCTCTCTCTCTTCTCTCATTACACAACTCTCTTTAATTCCTCCCAGACTCCTAGCACTTAGAATCGACGACTGGTAACTCGGCCCCATATAGTTCCTGTAAACTAAAATGCGTATGCTCTCTTTTACCTCTTACCTGATGCCTCTTTCCTCCTTATACTTTTCGGACTGATGTTGCAAGACTACTGCAAGTCTTTGATACCGTTTGTAATTGTTCTTACAACATGAAAGTGAGAGAAATTGGATAGAATGCTTCCTCACGGTAGCAATCGAATTAGCAATAGTTGACGGAAAAGTATAACGTCAACTTTGCTCACAGGGCTGGGTCGGGTCCTGGCGGACTGACGATCCATAGGAACTGCATGACAGGTATTGGAAAATACCTTTAGCAAACGTCGATTATTATTAATCTACGTTTAATAAATATCAGTTATTTCTCAAATGAATGTTAAGGACTATTGCATGAATGCGGATAATCCTGGACTCCCTTTTCCCTTTACCAAAACCTCACATAAAACGCGACAGTTATCTGCTATACTTAAAACAACGAAAAGAATATTCAAACTTTACTGGAACATGATTCATTATGGCTCTTTATTTTTGTTAATGAAACTTGCAAAAAGTTAAAATACAGAGGCTCGTAAATTACTGATTGTTAGAATTTTTTTTCATAATATGTTCATCAGACATATATGAAAAAATAAATGAATGGTTGAAATCTGTACAAAGAAAAAAAATCCAGTCAAATAGCTGCAGGACAAATACAGACTACACCATGAACAACTACAAAGAAAGGTATCACTAACAAAAGACCGAGAGCCAATTAGCAAACCAACAATAATGGGCTCAATATAAAATGAATACCATAAAACAAAAAAATTTTAGAAAATTGTGAACTGCCAAGTAAATGAAACAGACACCTAGCTTGCCTGGTAAAATTAAATCTCCAAGGACAAAACCTAGTCTGAAAAATCAAAATTTATACAGGAAAATTGAACAATTAGGCTATATGTTATCATGTCGCAATGATGCATTTCAGTGTTCAATATTCTGTCTTATATCATTGCAATGTCTACATTATTCATTTTTCTCTCATTCATGAGCCCGTATCAAGAACCATGTTGCTCCTTTTAACAATTATTCTCTTGAACCTTTCCAACTCCTCATGAGGTCATATACATTGTATATTTTCATTTTTTTGTCGTTATGGAATGCCTTAATGAATGGCAAATAACATGTATGGTTATAACCCGTCACTCCTTTCCACTTGAAACTACCATTAAATTATATTCCCCCTTCAACCAAATTATAATTTAATGCGCGTCTCGCTTACAGAGACTCATTTCTAATAAAATCATGCGTTACTATCCATTTCGCAACTATGTTTATCATTTTGAACTTTTAGTTCGAGCAGCTGTTGCTTGCTTCTTTCGTAGATGTGGCCAAAGCAAGCAGCGTAATTTTAAAACTGGTAATTGTCTTTCTTAAATCATTAAAAACGGCTTGGTATAATAAGCTATAAAGTAAAGCTATTTCAGCGAAGCCTAATTATGTTTATTTAACGTAGATTCTTTTGCTCTAGTGACAAATTTGAACTCAAAAGGACTATTGTATTAATTAAATGCACTGTTTCCAATCATATTTACAATTCGGAATCATAATGTAAGATGACGGTATTCACTATCTTCTTAACTGTTGGGTTTTGATGACGGTATTTAAGACACATTGAATTTTAAAGGACACTGTTATCGTCTCCTTTTATGTCTGTTAAAATTTGAGTTTTAATTTACCTTCCAAAGAAAAACTGCATTGAAGGAATACATTGAGCACTTTTTTGTTTTTCTGTACCAATTTCTCAATTTAGAGACACTTGCATCGAAACGGAATGCAAAAAGATATTGAAAAGACTTCAAAGGGATTTAGAGACTTCATCCAATCTAAACTCTCTGTTCACTGTCAAATAAAAGTTAAATTTACAACTCTACAAAAACCTTATTTGATTTCGTCTTTCTTCCATATTTTCTTGATATGGCCCAATTTTATAGCACGGCGTTTCTCGTATTTTTTGCTTACTGTGTGTACCTTATTGCGAATAGTTTTGGCCAGAGAGAGAGAGAGAGAGAGAGAGAGAGAGAGAGAGAGAGAGAGAGAGAATGCGGTTCCTAACTGGTTAGCGATCGAGTCAACGTTATCTTCAAAGCTATATAATATTACCCATGTACATACTCTAGAAAATTTAATGCCCTGATAGGGATATGAATAAAAATCATTATGATTTTTCATTGGTTAAATATCATGCCTATAGAATGTTATGCAGGATTTTCCTTAATAATTTGCCCCCTATAACCTAAGAATGACTGATTGTTGGTGCACTGCACAGTTGCTCACAAAAAGTAAGGAACATTTTCTTTCTCTGACTAAATGATTTCAAATAGATCTGTTAAATAGATTTTAAATACGTCGTCAGGAAGCTAGATGAGGAATAAATGCTGCGAATGAATTACAATTAACAGAACCATATGAAGTAAGAAGCATAACTAAACATGTAAATAAAGCAAAACATTACACGTACTTACAAACTGTATCTCTTCCAATACCCAAAATGTAAGTTATTCACAACTTCTTAAGCTAAAGTATCCCTTGTTTACACTGGGCAAACATTGCCGTTGTGTGTGTGCCTTGATAGAGAGAGTACGCAGATGATTAAACAGATTTTCCTCAATTCTAAGGTCATCCTTTTTGTGATGATGTTAGCTCAATCACCTCTGCCGAAACAGGTAAGTAATGATGCTTAGCAATAATTATTATAAATTTGGGAGTGAGTTTTTGCCTAAGTATAGTAGTTTCATCATTGTGAATCTTAAAAAGTGGCACAAGTAAGAACAGGACTGAAAAAAGACTGCGCCAGATTAACAGAGGAAACTAAAACAAATATAGCCAAATGCCAACAGAAACATGGTACTGCGCAATGCCTTAATATTTCTGTGTTAAATAACATTCTAACAAACAAACAATAACAGGTCTCATCGGTGTTCCATAGTGGTGTGCCAAATTCAACATATATAACAACGCTACTTAGTATTTGTAGAGTGCCTAAAACTGACTGATACTATGTTTTTTTCCTTGATATATAGGCCTATTTATCAATAATGAGCTCATTTTACATTATATGAATCATTATTCGGTTTGTATTCATTACTGGATAAAATAAAATATATCTTTCATTTTATTATCATTATAGTTATTTTGACGTACCATTTTCATAAAATCTTTCAAATACTGGTATGATGGCAACACACGTGTCCATAATTATGCATCCATTAGCCCTGTTGTGAGATGCTATGACAAAATTCAGGCTCTCAGATTACTGGACTGTTGATACAAATCGAGCACATGACCCCAGCGCAATAAATTCTCATAATCTTAAGGAAATGTGGTTATCATTTGTTAATTTGGTGTGTATAATGAACAATCTTTATCAGTAAGTTTCCTTCATGATTTTTATGGGGTTTCATTTAGAAATTTAAATTTTCCTTTTAGGTATGGCGTAACTGGAATACTGATACCAATACTGATCACTTTCACTACGATACGGATAAACCGTAAGCATAATTTTACTTTAATCAGCATTCTTTCTGGCACCTGGAAATGGTTTCCATGGATTTATTAACTAATCTATAGGATTCCTTGATACTCCACAGACGATTAATCATGAATGAGCAAATTTATGAATGAGGACTCACTAGTTAAGGCATGTGCGTTTTAATCTTCACTAAATGGGGGAAGACACTAGAGTTCTTGCAATGCTTTAACCAGTGAGTCATTCTTATACTAACTCCTTCATGATTAATCGTCTGTGAGATATCAAAGAATCATATGGATTAGGTTAATAAATCCATGGATACCTATTTCAGGTGCCAGAAAGAATGCTGAAAGCAAAATTATGCTTTACGATTATCCGTGGTGAAAGTGACCAGTAATGTTATTAGTATTAATAAAATGTCCATAATGATAAAAAAAATTAATAACAGCTCTTTGATGACTGCTTACGTTTGCAATCCGGTAATAGATATATCATTATGAGGTCCTCAGAATATGATAATTGTCGTTAATAGAATATTAACCGAGTTTTTGTCAGATAAAGATGCTTCAAAAACTAAAATTTACTTTGTACTGTTTGGATTTTTTAACACTGGTAATATAAACTATGTGACTATTGTCAAAATGATTGTTGTAAGAACAGAAATTGTCCTGTCTTGTAGTCATGCCTAATTTCAATGGTAGTGTGAGCAGAGGTCTGTAATGAAAAAATTAGAATATGAGATATTGAAAGAATCTTTGATGCTGGGCAGGAGAACAGAAGTTGTCCTGTCTTGTAGTCATGAATAATTTTAACGGTAGTGAGAGCAGAGATCTGTTAAGAAAGAATTAGAGTATGGGATATTAAAAGACTTTGGCGCTGGGCGGGTTGGAAAACATTAATGAAAACGAAATGGAAAAGTTATGCTCTTTCTTCGGAGAACTGAGACTTCCATGATTACCGTGTAAGGACACATTGAATAGTAGTGTTTAAAAATTAAGATTCAAGTTACACGAGGAAAGACAAATGTGGGGCAGTCAAAAACAATGCGAACTTGTTTGGTGGCTTTTGATTATCTGTTAAAATGTGTACGAAATCAAGATACGCGTCGCATTTATAAGCAAAAGTAGGAGAGGGTCACAGGAGAGGATCACAGTTAGGATACAGTGAGATCTTATTGGCGTGACAGTCAGGTTTGGTGATAAAATGTCTTGCTCGTTTGCTAGACTTTGGAAAGATGAAATGATTTCGTGCAAAACTTTTTCCCTCTGTGATGCTAAATTTTACCAAGGAATGTAAAGCGAGAGAGCTACTCAAAGGTAAGCATAACTTATTTGAGCTGAATAAACGAAACCTCTTGAAGATAAATAACCGATCTATGCAGTGCATCTACAATTCTTATGGAAAATTATTTGAGGAAGGTCGTGCTATTTGCAGGGGCTGGAAGTGAAGAAAGATCAGGTTTGTATTTACGAAGTGATAAAATAATGAATCGTAAAGTGTGCCGATACTTGAACGTCGCAGTTTTCGCTTGGTATAGAAACCTTATTGTATGGTGGGCCTGGGGATTATTGCAAGGGGAAACGCATAAGCAATTCCAAAACCTCGAACCTGACGTCCTGAAAGAAGGATCACATGAATTTTACGAAATTTGGAAACACCAATGGAAGACTTACAGTAGAATTCATGCCAATATCATTTGATTTGATTTTATCATTAAAATGGTCTCATTTGATACTAGAATCTTTTTCTAGGGATGAAATTGCGGACCAAACACGGCATTTTCCTGCAATCTCGACGCTAGCAGATGATACTAATCATTTACAACTGGGAGGACTGGTGTACAATTAACCGGGAACGACCGACGATTATAGCAAATTTTACTTGACTCTGCACTGCTCTTTTACAGGTGTGCAATGATATATATATATATATATATATATATATATATATATATATATATATATATATATATATATATATATATATATATATATATGTATGTGTGTGTGTGTGTATATGTATATATATATGTGTATTATGTGTGTATGTGTGTGTTTGTGTGCGTGCGTGCGTGTGTGTGTGTGTGTGTGTGTGTGTGCATTAGTAATAAGTCACAAAACTGCACATGACAAATATATACGTAGAAAACCACTGGAAAGGTGAAAATTAACAACCAGGTACCAAACCATTTCATGTGTTACGTACAAAACTACTTTCATCCGCAAATTAGACAATGCTGCCACATATTTGTTAGTTTTATTTGAAAGCATTTAATCCCAGAGAGACCGTTTATATAATTCTTTTTATTACTGATGCGTGGATCTTGCTGCATTTTGATAGGCCGATAAGGTGTCGTTTTGTAAAAATTGTTCTTTTTAGAATTATCCAAACATTCCTGAGAGTAAATGTGAATTTTTCATACTGAATAAGTCGCTAAGGAGGCTGTATCATCAACGCTGAGGTTTGCTCATTAATGACAGCGGCTTGCGGGATAGCAGCAAGAGGTTTGATGAGCCCTGAGATCGTTTTGTACTTGAAAAAGGATAATGAATTTTTCCCTGCCTATCCCCCACTGCATTCTAAACTACATAACAGAAATTGTTCCTACGCACAGAAGTAAAGGCACGAGGCGATTTCAGTGGGATACTGAAACTTTCAAATCTAATTTTTATTGGAGCTGTGAAAAACAAAATGGCTAAATTGCAAAGGTCTTACAATAACCAGACTTGCAAATGGACAATATATGCTTAAAAATGTGTAGAACACAAGCACTCTCCAAATACTAGTGCAAGGGCAGCGAATGTTTCGAAGATCATAAAAGTAAAAAAAAAAAAAATAACGCACGAGAACTCTACTATGCCAAATTATCTACTCATGAACGACTTCTGCCCTTCCATACTTAATGCCATTCCTGCCTCTGCGGATAACTCGCGTTGGTATGGATAGAATTATAAGTGAATTTCAAAAAGTTGGCCGCCGCGTAACAAAATGAGAGTGGAAATGTTCTCTAAGTGGACCCACAACGTTAAAAAAAATGAAGATAAATAAACTTATTCGTGATATAAGTCTCCAAGTTATCGATAATGACTGAAAAACCCAACCTCCTCTTAAAGACTTCTTGCATATAACTATGCAGACTCTATCCCCGTAAAACACTTTTTCATAAAATTAAGTTTCCTTTAAGTTTTGGTACACAAATATTTGTGGGTTTCTCGAAGAAAAATCCGCTTTTAAAAATGTTAATTAGTATATTTTAATGTTAATAAATATACTTTTTACTTATATTCTTTGAATTTTGATCTTTCGTGTTGGTTGTCTGGATTCCAGACTTAAGTTATTCAGATTTTTCAGGATTTCAACATTTGGGATTATAGCATACAAAATTGCTTGTAATATATATATATATATATATATATATATATATATATATATATATATATATATATATATATATATATATATATATATATATATCATCAAACACACAATCACGTATATGGAACATAAATAAATTTCTGACTCATATATATATCGAACCCATATCTCTCAGAGAGACCTGGGTATATCCCATATATATATACGACGTATATATCAGAAATTTATATATATATATATATATATATATATATATATATATATATATATATATATATATATATATATATATATATATATATATATATATGATAACCCATGCGCTCTACTGCTGATCGTTCGATATGAGAAGTTACGTTATTTTGGTCTGGTCATTGCCTGGATAGGTTACCACCAGGTGAAGGCACTGTTCACATATAAGCCCCTTTACAGAGCGTAGAGTAGAGTTAGCAACTTCACCACACCACTTCACCGTCGACATTTTTCTAAGGAGAAAAATGTGATTGGTAAAATGCATATACTGTATATGACTTTGCTGGAGTGCGCGAGTGCGTTCAGTGTGTGTTCATCAGGCCTTTCCTGGCTGCCATAATATCAAATAACTTCAATTTCAATTTCAATCTCAGTTCTTGATAACGGAGACTTAGAGATAATCCTAGAAATCATCCACTTCATAAATAATGAACTTCTCTAATTCCACAAAAATTTCCTCTCTTGTGTTTTTGTTGGAAGAGAGGAATGAAATCCCGTTCCTTTCCCTTAACAAGAAAATCTTTTCAATCTTTTCCAAAATCATAATGCTTCTTTGTTTCTGGAGGTTTCAAACATTCAGTCTTGATCCTGTTTTGCTCATTCACTCGCTTCTTCTTCTTCTTCTTCTTCGTTGGGATATGGGTTCCGTTCTCAATCTGCTGGCTTAATCTCCGAAAATGAAGATTTTATTTCTGGATGAAAAATTTTCTCGTTATAATGTGGTTTCGCCAAACCCGTTGCTAGGTTCAAAATAAATCTAATCCTTCAGGCCAGCCTGTTTAATCAGCTCAGTGGTCTGGTTAAACTAAGATATACTTCTTCTTCTTCTTCTTCTTCTTCTTCTTCTTCTTCTTCTTCTTCTTCTTTTCTCCTTTCGATGGAAGGGACTTCACCCAAGTTTGAAGAGAGGAAACAAACTAAAAGATCAGGGATTTGAAGAGAGATCAAAGAATTATGGGCACAGACTCTGACTTTGAAAAAACAAAAATGGTAAGGGTAAGCGATAAATTTTCTCTGAAAAATAAACTGTTTAGTTGAATGTAGTTTTTAAGAGCAAAAACGAAATTGTTTTTATAATTATTGCCGACTAAGCGTAAAGCATATTCATCTTCAGCCGTGACACATATACCTTTTATAGGAAAGCAAGAACACAAACAGCATACAAACAGCGTGCTCCATTTCTTGAAATAAGGCAACTGCAATATATCATATCATTATCATCTTTCAGAACTGACCAGATTAATTAAATTTTCGAAGGACTGATCACTAGGGGTAAAATTCCCGTCCTCTAGTGATATATTGATGAATTTTCATACACACATTAACCACTAAAACATTCACTCCGAAATGACTCACACATACATAATATACAGTATACACATATATAAGTATATAATGATATAAATATATATATATATATATATATATACATATATATATATATATATATATATATATATATATATATATATATATATATATATATATATATATATATATATATATATATATATATATATATATATATATATATGTGTATGGATATATATATATATATATATATATATATATATATATATATATATATATATATATATATATATATATATATATATATATATATATATAATATGATATGTGCAAGTAATGCGAAAATGCAAATTGTTTTAGTATTTATATCTGAATGTAGAATTATCAAGTGTCACTTAGAGTGGTGATTATATAAGTGAATTTGAACAGAATTTAATAAAATCTGTAGTTCAAAGATAATAATGATATGATATATTCTGGTCAGATTTCCCATCGGTTTTTCAAATGAAATGGATAATACACTGTTTATGCTATTTTAATCTTCATGATTGATACTATAAATCACTACACATAAAAAAAAATTCAATATGCTATATATATATCTATAATATATATATATAAAACAATATATATTTTATATATATAAATATATATTCAACTAAATATATATATATATATATAAATATTTATCGCTTACATCAGTCATTTCCTGTTTTTTATCACAGTGATACAGAAGGCCTCGATGAACTCACTAATTCAACCTGTCCTGGGCTAACTCCTCCAGATCTCCCCAACACTCGTCTCCTGCTTCCCACCTCACTTTCCTCAACCATGCTCCTTTGGCCTGCCTCTACCTCTTCTACCAATGGCAACTCACTATATATCTCATATATACCCTGTATCTATATATATAGCCACTTCCAGCATATAAACCTGCTATATATCATCTACCGGCTGCACCCCATTATTATCTAATTGTATTTATTTGATATATAACCCTCCAATTATATACCTAATATTCTATCTATAAATTATTTTCAATTGCTAAAAATTTATTATCCGATATATCACTGTACTGTACCATAACTCATGCCCATATATCAAAACTCATAATATCACCTTATAAATTTTGATTTTTGTATGCACAGAAAATAAATTGCTATTATTCCAAATATTTTTATATATTCCCATATTCCTATATATTTTAATATATCCATAAATATGTGCTCATATAATATTTTTATCTAACTAAGTACCTATATATTTATAACTATCCACTTACAATCAATTAGAAAATTGCCCATTTCATGAAGTCAAACATGATTTTGCCCATTTCACCAGTAATAGCAAACAACACTTGCCCAGTTCATGAAATGGGCAAGTGGTTAACCCACTCTCTGAAATTTTCTAGTCTCAATGCATGAATCTTAAAATTTGTTCCAAACAAGAAGTTTTAAACCAGAAAAAGTTGTTTTAAAGTCTTTTATTAAGTTTTGTAATACAAACACTTTTAACAATATATGATGGCATTTTCAAAGTATCTTGTATAACCCCCATCAACCATCGCTTTAGTCATGGAAGAACAAATAGCAAGTTGTGCTGCCTTGTGGTCTACTGAATATGAGAAGACTGTAATTGCCGTTTTGAAGAGAGGAAAGACTGGACAGACGCAAAAAGAGAAATACTACCACATCTTGCAAACTTTTCAGATTGCCTCCTTTGGTGAAATGCAACAGTTAAAAGAAGAATGGAAAATATATGGCAACTAAAGAATCAGTCACAGGAATTATCCAACAAGCCCACATTAACGTCAGGCCATGGTGGCGAAAAGAAGACTAACAAGGAGGTGTGTGAACAATATGGAAATATTCAAGATCAATTGTGTCACTATATATCGTGCATTGTGAGCGCTGTGTTGAAAATCCATCGCAGAAAAGAAACGGCAGCAGGAGTTGTAGTCAGACCACTGTCCGTAAGAGATCTCAATGAAAAAGGACAAGTAGATCTGGTCGACATGCAGACTATGAAAAGGATGGAAGTTATCAATTTATTCTGCACTATATGGAGTATCTAACGAAGTTTCATGTGATTCGTCCCCTGAAATCAAAGACAGCAGCTGAGGTTGCCAATGAACTTCTTTTCATATTCTTGGATATAGGTGCACCATTTCCTTCAGTCTGAAAATGGACGTGAATTTACAGCTGATTCCTGATCCAGAACTTGCCTCACTATGGCCTGAACTCATCTTTTTAAATGGGGTTTATCAGCATCCCCAGAGTCAGGGATCTGTTGAAAGAGTTTGTAATGGGGATATGAAACTCAAGCTCATGGCATGGATAAGAGACAATAATTGTGCTAAATGGAGTTATGGTGTCCATTTTGTTTTAAACAGTGGGCCATGAACAGTTCATATCCAAAGGCAATCAAGATGACTCCCTATCAAGCACTCACTGGCAACAAGCAGATGTGGTCTTAAGTCAAATTTACCAGATGCATTCATCAGCAAAATATCGTCTGATATTGAAGAAGAAGAACTTGAAAGGCTTATTCATAAAATTCCACTTACCGGAGATTCAGCTCATATGACCTAAAATCAGTAGACCCTGAATGTGAACTATCCACATCCAGTTGCAGACTCTCAGCAGCAACCTGCTATGGAACAAGAAAATATCTCAACCGATGTACTGCATCCAGCAAAACAGGCAAGAAAGGAAGCTGAACATGGTCTTCAAAAGCAAGCTCAACGAATGTTAGCACGCAGCACTAGATCAATGCGAGCAGTTGATGTTGGAGACAATGTGTCTGTACCGGTGTCTCAATTTGACCATAGTAAAGGAGACCCTAACATAGTAGGTGTTGTATTAGCAGTTGAAGACAGTGGTTTGTGATTGGCACAAAAAGTGGAATTATCAATGGTAAACTTGCCAGAAATCAATTCAATTTGTTCAGTACAAAGGACTTTTGCCTGAAAATATCCCCAAACAACAGTTAATTATTCGCGAACTAGTTCGAGCAGGAACAACTGTGTGGTTCCAAATGATACCAGAGATGTCTTTGCAGGAGCAATTGCTTGTCAAAGCGGTGTTCTTGTTTGAAACCATTTTACCCTTCGATGCAACAGTGCTTGCCACAGCCACAAATCATGTAACAATATTGACAAAATAATTACTGTAAATTTGTTTTGATATGTATGACCATTGCTTACATAGACGTGAAATTTGTCTATATTTTTAATGATTAAAACAGCTGTTTAAAAAAATTGTATTTTATTTTATTAAAAATTTTTTTCAACTTACAATAATTTGTACGAGTTTTCCTTATTTTGACCCCAATACTAAAAAAAAAATATATAACCAGTTTGTGTATATACGTATTTATTGCTGTTCAGTTTTAGTAATATTTCTTTCACTAAGTTGTGTTTAAAGTAACTTGTTTCATTAAGTAAATAAATCATTTCGTGTTGGTTAGTTTTTCTGCCTTCCTGCACTAATACTTTTTTGGTCGTTATTTATAACGATCGTTTGTTTAATTTCTCTGAATAATATTGTATGACACTGAAGTGCAGAAAGATTTGATCTTGGAGCAGCAGAGTCCCGATTCATATATATAAAAGGTTCTTTTTGTACCAAAGATATATTTTCATGCATCATGGCTGCCCATTTCATAAAATGGGTAAGATATTCATTTGCCCATTTCATTTCGTGGGCTAACCATTGCCCATTTCATGAACTGGGCAAGTTCTGTTTGCCACTTCATGAAATGGGCAAATGGTTAGCCCACTTCATGAAATGAAAATTTCCGGAATTAGGTGACAACATATATATAAGTAAATATTGAGATATTATATATTTCCATATATATATATATATATATATATATATATATATATATATATGTCTTATATATATATAACATTCATTTCATTCTTCATCATGGGAATGAAAAGCTGGATGTATATGCTGACCAGCTTCGGCTTTATTTTTAAAGCATTTTTTTTCGGACTGATGCATTGACGGTAGAAATTTCCAAAATCCCTCCAGTGATAAATTGTGAATTTCTTGTACTGATATGTGTCATAAGGAAAATGACTTAGATATAAAGCCGAATCTGGTCAATATTGGATTCACAAACATAAGTTTTTTCATTTCTCTGAAGTAAATTAAATATATAAATCAAAGATTTCAGACAACTGTATCATATACACACACACACACACACACACACACACACATAAATATATATATATATATATATATATATATATATATATATATATATATATTGTCAGATGTGTATCAAGTACCTTTATTATTACAACTAATCTAAAAATTCAAAATATACCTCACTTCAGCAAGATACCTGAACTCTCATAACATTAATTATTTTTGACTGAGTACTCTAAAGGTAACAGTGACCCCCTAAGAAAAACTTATTACTTGAAAAATCAAACTAAGTTTATCAGAATATGTGTGAGGTATCAAAAAAATTAAACTAGAAACATTCTAGAGTAAAGGGCATCACTCCATCAAAAATTCTAACTGTTTCCCTAGTATTAAGTCACTTTAGCAAAACTCAAGAGAACAAAACATGTTTATCACTTTGCCTTATGCACACACAATCAATCCTATTCACTGGTGATCAATAAATGAAACACTTTTTCTAAAAATGTTAAATACAAAAATTTATTTTTAAATTCAAAGTTTATAATTAGAATTCACAATCTGAAAAATTTATTATTACTTAAAAATAACACAACACTTAATTAATTCTTGGACTAAATTATGAAACAAAACTAATTCACAAAAAAATTATCAGGAATTTAAATTAATCAAGCAAAATTTAAACTATCAAGAATTACTCAAGATTTAAAAAGAAAATCTTAACAAATGAAGTATTAAATCAATTATGCAATGTTAAATTACCAAGAAATATTTAAAATGCTATGTAAATAAATGTTACGTCACAAACATAAAAAATGTGAAAATATAAAGAGATTGTAAATAGAAAAACACACAAAAATACACATAAGATTTATCAATAATGATTTCACTTGGTAAAATTTCCTAACTTATCATACCATGGTATTAATAAGTAAAATTCACGTTACCTTACACAAACTTGTGCCTTAAAATCTCTGTAAATCACTTGCTGCAGCTGCGTTACCACAATACACACTTTTTACCAGGCGCCATTACAAACTAAATTACTTTACTAAATTCAGATCTCAAAAGTTAATGCTAATATATCGTGACCACAAAACACTACGTTAAAAGTAATCTCTTTCTAAGAACGAGTTAGAGAGGGAACCAAATCAATTGGTCTCAGAAATCAGAATGAAACAAATGTTAGAATTCCAGTAACACGTGAAACAATTACATGATGTCATTAAAGCATTTTGGGTGCGAGATACAAAAGTTCTAGAAGCTTGGGAGGTGACGTCATTAAAGCATTTTGGGTGCGAGATACAATGGAGAAGCTTCTAGAAGGAAAATGACGTCATCCCAGCAAAACGTTTTGAATGCAATCTTACAAAACATGGCATAATGACTGATCAAGACACATATTCTTTCTCTCAAAGTGGCGTACGTGACTCGAACATGTAACAATGTGAAATCACTCGTCTTGAGGTCGTATGGGACGAATTGGCATTTGTTATCCAAACTTGTAATCACTAACCCAAAACAAAGGGTTCTCTCTTATCTCAACTGATGACAATTGAAATGAAACAAGTCCTTGCTGGACACACAAAGACATGTTCATATACTACCCTTTTACTAAGAAAGATATTATTCTAAATTATATTATTATTAAAATTGTACTATCAATTCTAAATTATGCTATTAACCCTATAAACGCCTACTGGACGTATCATATGTCGACTAAAATTGTCCGTTCTTTATGTTATCTAGACACCGTAAACGTCGACTGACAAAAATTTCAACCTTCGGTCAATTTTGACTCGACCGAAATGGTCGAAAAAACGCAATTGTAGCTAAAACTCTTACATTCTAGTAATATTCAATCATGTACCTTCATTTTGCAACAAATTGGAAGTCTCTAGCACAATATTTCGATTTATGGTGAATTTTGAAAAAACTTTCTTACGCAGTAAAAGTAACTCAGCCGAAAATTTCATAAATTCTTTCGTCATTTTGTCGTAATTTTTGCACTGTTCTATATTAGCCGTTACATAAAGTTTTATATATGAAAATGTGCAAAAATTTCATGTACAATACAGCAAATACAACTCATGGTTGTAGCTTTTATCAGTTTGGAAATATTTTCATATAAATCACTATAACTGCCAAAATTTCAAACCTTCGGTCAACTTTGACTCGACCGAAATGGTAAAAACGCAATTGTGCTAAAACTCTTACATTCTAGTAATATTCAATCATTTACCTTCATTTTGCAACCAATTGCAAGTCTCTGCACAATATTTCGATTTATGGTGAATTTTTTGAAAAAAAACTTTTTCCTTACGTCCACGCCAGAAATTCTTTCGTCACGTTGTCGTAATGTTTGCACTGTTTTATATTAGTCGTTACATAAAGTTTTATATATGGAAATGTGCGAAATTTCATGTAGAATACAACAGAACATAAGTCATGGTTGTAGCTTTTATCAGTTTTGAAATATTTTCATATAAATCACGATAACTGCCAAAATTTCAAGCTTCGGTCAATTTTAACTCGACCAAAATGGTAAAAACGCAATTATAAGCTAAAACTCTTACATTCTAGTAATATTCAATCATGTAACTTTCATTTTGAAACAAACTGGAAGTCTTTAGCACAATATTTCGATTTATGGTGAATTTCTGAAAAAAATTTTTCCTTACGTCTGCGCGCGGAAACTCGGCCGAACATCTCAGAAATTCTTTCGTCATGTTGTCGTAATGTTTGCATCGTTTTACATTAGTCGTTACATAAACTTTTATATATGAAAATGTACAAAATTTCATGTAGAATCAACAGAAAATAGCTCATGGTTGTAGCTTTTATCAGTTTTGAAATATTATTTCAATAAATCACGATAACTGCCAAAATTTCAACCTTCGGTCAACTTTAACTCGACCGAAATGGTCGAAAACGCAATTGTAAGCTAAAAACTCTTACATTCTAGTAATATTCAATCGTTTACCTTAATTTTGCAATAAATTGGAAGTCTCTAGCACAATATTTCGATTTATGGTGAATTTAAAAAAAATTTTCATACATCTGCGCAATAACTCGGCCAAACATCTCAGAAATTCTTTCGTCTCGTTGTCGTAGTATTTGCACCGTTTTATATTAGTCGTTACATAAAGTTTTATATATTAAAATTTGCAATAATTTCATTTACAATACAACAAAAAATAACTCATGGTTGTAGCTTTTATCAGTTTTGAAATATTTTTATATAAATCACGATAAATAGAAAAAATTCGACTTTCGGTCAACTTTAACTCGACCGAAATGGTCGAAAACTGCAATTGTTAAGCTAAAACACTTACAGTCTAGTAATATTCTATCAATTAGCTTCATTTTTCAACAACCAGGAAGTCTCTAGCACAATATTTCGATTTATGGTGAATTAAAAAAAAAAAAAAAGTTTACGTCCGCTGCATTGCAATTCATGCATCATTTTGTGATAATATTTTCTCTGCGTTGCTTTGATCGTTTTAAAATTTGTTATATACCAAAATCATCGTTTTAGTGTACAATACAACTAAAAAATTAACTCATTAACTTTAACACGTTTTGCTTTCTCTCCACAGCGGCATTTGTATACAATTATATACGAGTTTTTTTGCTGTCATATATTCCAATATTTATATATGATAATGATATTTTTTTCATTTTGATGGTTTCATACTAAACTTCAGCCAATGACAAAAAATGAGCCAAAAATGAACTCTTAATCTTAAAAACTAAGCGTGCTGTGATTTTTGAAAAAAATTTTTCCAAAACTTGTTAACTGACCGCAACACCGAAAGATATACGTTCTAAACCGTTTTTGTAAAAATTATAATAACAATTTAAATTACGGTTAAGTTACTTAATCATTCGTTCTTTTGAGATCTGATGCCAAACTAAATATGACACTTCAGCAACCATTATCATTAAACATAACACATGAAAAAAAGTAAATATGTCAAAATTATAGGGATATACGTATTACAAGGCAACATCATGAAATTCCTCCCCCCAGAAGATTACTTATCCCGGGTTTGAATCCAACGATTCACAGTGGGATAAATAATCTGCTATGACATTATCTTTTCCTAAAATATGTTTAACTTTTACATTATATGGTTGCAGGCATAAAGACCACCTGGTCAGTCTCATATTAATATTTTTCATCTTATTGATGAATGAGACTGGGTTGTGATCTGACAACACTAAAATTTCTTTATTCCTAGGTCAGTTCACATACACTTCAAACTTTTTCAATGCTGTAATTAATGCTACTGTTTCTTTTTTGATTGTTGAGTAAGTTTTCTGGTGCTTTTTCAACTTTGAAGACATGAAAAATACTGAATGGAAGATTCTGTTGTCATCTTCTTGAAGTAGAGCAGCTCCAATTCCACAGTCGGATGCATCAACTTGTATCACAAACTTTTTATTGAAGTCTGGAGCTTGAAGCACTGGTCTTGAAGTTAATATGGCTTTAACCTTCTCAAATGATTCTTGACATTCTGGAGTCCAAACAAACTTTCTTTTAGGACTGGTAAAAGTCAGTTAAAAGGAGCTACTACGGCTGAGAAATTTGGACAGAATCGGCGATAAAATACAGCCATGCCCAAAAATCTTTGTAGCTGTTTCCTTGTAGCAGGAGGGGTAGCCTTACGGATACCTTCTACATTAGCATCAATAGGAGCGAGAATGCCTTTTCCAACTTCAAATCCTAGATACTGTACAGTTGCCTTTCCAAACTCATTTTTTTGTAAGCTGATTGTTAGTCCTGCTTCCCATAGTTTCTTAAACACTTTCCTTAATATCTTCAGATGTTCTTCCCATGTATTAGAATAAATCACAATGTCATCAAGGTATACATTCACTCCTTTTATTGATCCTAATAGTTGATCCATCACTCGCTGAAATGTTGCAGGTGCATTCATCAGACCAAATGGTAAAACAGTGTATTGATACAGTCCAAAAGGAGTAATGAAAGCTGACAGCAACTTAGCATTCTCATCTAAGGGAATTTGATAATATCCTTTCAACAAGTCTATCTTGGAAACAAATTTGGCTTGCGCAATATTATCAAGTAATTGATCAATAAGGGGCAAGGGATAATTGTCAGCCACACTGATGGAATTTAGTTTCCTACAATCAGTACACATCCTAAATGAACCATCTGGTTTCTTCACTAACACACAAGGACTTGAACTGGGTTCTGCTAATCCATGCTGCAACAAATATTCAACTTCTTTCTTCAAAACATCTCGATGAAAAGGTGATAAGCGATAAGCTCTCAGTTTAAAAGGTTTTCCATCTTCTCTGATCTTTATCTCATGCTTTGTCAGCTTGGTACGCCTAGGTACATCTGCAAAAATTTCAGGAAACTTTGAATCACTTCACTTAATTCACTACTTTGCTCAACACTTAGCTGTTTTAGTTTATCTTCCAAATTTTCTAATATTGAAGAATTGTTCATCTTGTTTTCAGCTCCCAATTCGTAGCCATCATCGTCCTCTGTAGATGAAGTTGTCTGTGTTATTGACACTGTTTCAGTTTTAGTCTCTGAGAAGTAAGGTTTCAAAAGATTCGCATGTATCTTCCTCTGTCATTTTCTTCTTCCTGGTGTTTCAATCACATAAGTTTGATCACTTAATTTCTCTATTATCCTATAAGGACCTTGAAACTTATCAGTAAGGGGAAATCTTTTCACTGGTAAGAACACTAGAACTTGCTGTCCAATACTAAAATTTCTTAGCTTAGTTTTAGCATCATACTTTCTTTTCATTTTCTCTTGATTTATTTTCAAATTTTCTAAAGAGAATTTTCTAATTTCTCTTAACCTTTTCCTCAAGTTCTTCACATATTCTCCTTGGATTTCCTTTTGATTTTCTTTCCAATTCTCTGCAAGAATCTTCAATGGACCTCTAATGTCTCGACCAAAAATAATTTCATTTGGTGAACATCCCATACTATCTTGATAAGCATTCCTAACTTCAAATAACTTTAAAGGTAAACCAGCATCCCATTCTCTTCCTGATTCATTACAATATTTAGTCAACATACTTTTCAATGTCTGGTGAAACCTTTCCAAGGCTCCTTGAGTCTCTGGATGATAAGCAGTTGATAACTGTTGTTTTATTCCTAACAAGTTCATCACATCCTGGAATAATTTTGAAGTAAAGTTCGTTCCTCTATCACTCTGCACAATTTCTGGTATTCCAA
>NC_089797.1:20978012-21091620 GCF_040412425.1 Macrobrachium rosenbergii | reverse complement strand
GTTCAAGAAGAGAAAGTTGAAAGAGATATAAAATGATTAAAAGATTAAGGGAGGGGCCTATATTCCTTTCACCCTTCCTTGTCAAGCAGTGCCCTAAATGCACTGTTATATTCTCCTACTTTAAATGAAGCATTTGATGGCTGGGATTCCTGGTGAAAGTATAATAACTTCCCCGCCCAAGTTCACATCTCGCATCTTCAGTCGGGTGTGAATGTCTACCAAAACAAGGATTCAGCAGATAAATGGTTTGTATTACTCTAATTTTCTCGTTAACAGCACTCATGTATATTTAGTAACCTAAATCTCTCTGCATCATATGAGATATCTGAAAATTTACCTGATAAAGATTCACTGTTTTACGTTAATCACAGAGTAAGAAAAAAAATAAAGGTTTTAACCTTAGATTACTGTTACTTTAAAACAGGTACATTTACAACTATAAGAAAGTTATTATAAATATTAAAATACACTAACTTTAATTGACCTCCTTAAGGTAAATCTCAAAGAAATATGAGTAGATGATCATAAGTATTAAAATGCGATAAATCATAAGTTACAGTTATTTTGAAACAGGAACAGTTACAAATATAAGAAAGTTATGGTAAATATTAAACACAATAACGGTAAGTGATTTCCTTAATGTAAGTCTTAAAATAATCATGCGCTTAACTTTTAATACTTGTTATGGTCAAAGACATACAGTTAGTTTGCCTTGAGGAGGAATTACAATGAAATATACATGGTCTTCCTTAGATGTTGCCATGTTACTTAAGTGGACGGTACAGTGGCACTGAAGTCAATGGTGCTTATGAGCATGAAGGTAAGTACAAGGAAGGACAGACAAATATGTTAAGTACACAGTCTTTTCAAATCACGGACTCGGGGTTTAAATTACAAGGGAATAACAAAGAAGGCAAATGGTAATGTTAAAGAAAAATGATGATTAATACCTCGAAATTATATTCCTTTACCAATGACAAGGGTGCTTAGGTTTATTCTTTTGCCTAAGGGGATTCGAAAAGAAGTCATAGGACTTAAAAAACTGGGATGTCGGTCAATTGCGCTCTGCATTGGCAGAGTGGGAGCAATGTAAAATATAAGCCTTTGTAAGGCATAAAATAATGATAAATTGAACAAAATAATTAAACGAAAAATGTTAAAGGAAAAGAATAAATTACAGAGTTATAAGAAAAATAAACAGGTGAGGAAACCTGGCCCCTCTTCTGGATAGAGGCGCCATGGTCCTCATAGGATAAAAGGGTGGCACTGTGCCAAATTTTCACTGGTGCTGGTAGAGCTCAGCAGCTCTCTTTAAGCTACCTGACGTTACCTACGTCCATGATTTCTACCGCAGATCTCTTTAGGTTGATGGTTCTCCTTGGTAGGGGAATCGGTCGAACCAAGCCCAAGGAGGACATTGGAGTGCCACCTGTGCCAGCTTCTCTGGCCGAAGCAGGGACATTCAATGCAGGCTCTATCCCAGGTGGCTGCAGTTTTGTGAGTTCATCGGCCATTTGAGACACGGCAGAATCCTTACCTATGGCCATGTCCACGGGGGACCGGGAAAGAGAGGAAGAGGTTGCGGTGGGCATGATAAGCTCACAGGTTACCATGACCAGCTCAGGCATGGGTTGCAAGGCCGCACCTTCAGTTGAGCTTCCACTGTTTTCGGAAGGATCCGTCTCTCTTACCGATGCTGGTGGCGGAGCCAGGCCGGGAGAAGAAGGGGGATCCTGATTGGGATCTCTTGAGTGGAGATCGGGGCATGCTCTGGCACTAAGGCAGTGTTAGGCACTATTAATTGATTTGTCATTTGGTCATCTGGGACGGATGGAGTTTGGCACTGCTCAGTGCGTGCAAGTGGCACTGGTAGAGATTGTGAAACGAGTTTGAAATATCCTGGAGGGAGATATATTTGGGGTCCCTGGCACTGGCACTGGGGCAGGGCTGGGCACCTGAATGGAATCTTGGATCGATCGTGATGGAGGGGCCCACTGCGCATCATACTCAGGTGGCACTGGCAGTGTAATGAGTGTAGGCGTTTGAGGCTTACTCATGCCTAATGAATGATTTGGGGGATTTGGACCCCTGGATTGCTGTAACTTAGTTGGGGACTGGAAGTCCTGTTCCAGGACGATGTCATAACCTCCAGAAATATAGCTTGCTACTGCAAGGTTGCAAACTTTGGATCTATAAGGTCTTGTTTCTCTCAATTGAACAGTAGGGAGCATTATTTTAAATTGATTGATGCCTTCAATTATGACAAGTTTACGTCGGTTAATGATAGCTCCATAGGGAACTTTGTCTTTCCTTATGAAGGAAATTTGTGCACCAGAGTCCTCAAATGCCTTGACCTGGAGTGTGGGGTAGCCACCTCGAGGAGATGCCACATATATGGGACCCTCAGCTGGAGGGCCTAAGGGCTGAGGATTTGTAACTGCCAAGGCAATAACGGGAGTACTTGATTTATTATTGGGGCATTTTGCCCATGTGGAAGAGTGGCCATAAACTTTGCAAGCTGTGCAATGGCTCTGACTATAATCCCTTCATGGCACTACCCCTGTGGAGGGCACAGGCTTGTTAGTTGGTGGATTCCTGGGTGAGGGTTTGTTTCGGCACTGCTTGGTGGAATTCCCGGCTTTCTTGCAGAACCCACACACAACAGGTTTCTGCAAGTGCCCATTCTTGGGCGGAGGGGCGCTGGAGGTGAAAGAAGGAGGGCATATTTTACGTCCCAATGAACTTGCATGGGTATGATGAGTGTCCCATGTATCGGTGAGGCGACAGCACTTCACTAGAGTTGTAGGCACTTTTTCTCATACATGGGTGGCTAGGGAGGAAGGGGCATAATATAAAAAATTTTCAATCTTGAACCACTCGAGGATGTTCTCAGCAGTGGAGACTCCCAGGGACTCTAGCCATTTGGGGAGGGGCCCTATCTGATTGATATGCCCAGTCAGACCAGGTCGGTCCTGCTTCTTTTATCTGGCCTCTCCAGCATCATCTCCAGTGCTTCAGGGGTGATTTCTTATGCCTTTGTAATTGCCTGGTGCACTTCCACCCATTTCCCTTGATCCTCCTCAGGAAGGGCATTGAAAGCAATTAGACCCTTCCCTCCAAGGAATTTTCCCAAGAGTAGGGAGACTTCAGGCAGGGGTGAGTGGGTAGGCACTAAGGACCCTTTCTGCCCGATCGAGCTACACTTTGGGCTTGGCCTCAGTCCACTTGGGCATAAAAGTATGAGCCTGAGTGAGGGTGGATGCACCAGTGGCTGGAGAGGAGCCAGCAGCGCCAATTTGGGCCATCTTTAGCGCATGGGCCTGCAGTTTTTCCTCCCTTTCGAGCCTATCCTTTCTTTCTTGTTCTTCCTTCTTCTCCTTTCTTTCTTGTTCTTCCCTTGCAAGTCTATCCAGCCTATCTTATTCTTCCTTCTTCTCCTTCCTTTCTTGTTCCTCCTTTGTGAGTTTATCTAGCCTATCTTGCTCTTCCTTCTTCTCCTTTCTTTCGGCCTCTCTCTCTGCCTTGGCATCATCTATTCTCTCTTGGGCCTACTCCCTCAGGGCTTGTCCTGACAGTCCCATGTCCTTTCCAGCAGACATATAGAATTTGAAGTCTTCATTTTGTTGGACTCTGGATGTTGCAGACATCTTGAAATAACGCTTATATGGGTGTGACCCTTTAGAAAATTAATATGTCTGAAAAGCCTCAAATTTCTGGGTGTCTGAAAACCACAAGTTTGTTCGTGATGAACGATTTTTAATGTCTGAATAAGACTTGGCGTGTTCTTGATGAATGAATGTTAATATGTCTGAATAAGACTTGGTGTGTTCTTAATGAACGAATTTTAATGTCTGAATAAGACTCAGTTTGTTCTTGATGAACAAATTTTAATATGTCTCTAAAGACATAAATTGTATTCTATTTCAGCATGGGCTCAGTCGGCTATTGTACGAATGTTGGGGTTTTATGGTTCACCTCATAGGGCATGATTTGGTCACAGGGAACGGATTTTTAAATTTTGTCTCGTAGGACTTGGTTTCAGATTCACTCACAGACTTGGCTGGCTATTGCATAAATCTTAAGGCTTGGTTCGGGGAGTGTTTTTGCCCGTTCCTGATAATTTGGGTTTTCTCATGATAAGAAAAAAATTCCTTTTTTTAGGGGAGTCCTGATATGGGTTAGGTTCTGGAACTCAGTGAGCGTTGTGACACTTAGAATAATAACTCAACAAAATAAATACACAAAAATAAGTTGAAAAAAATAAAAAGAAAGGACGTAGCGTAAACCTAAAAAAAAGATAAAAATGGAGAGACACTGATAACTGGTGCAGGGGGTTGGTTGTTAAGGTTTACGTGCAGATACAAATTGGTGGGTTAGAAAGACAGCCGTTTTTTAGAAGTACACTTCTATTTATTTTTATAGAAGTGGTAAGTTCATTGTTGAGAGATGGATAAGTTAAAATTATATTATTTGCAAGTTACATTGATAAATGTGTCGTATCTTGCCAGCCCTAATAAGAGCCTTTTCCTCCAATCTTAATATAAGCACAAAACTTAATTCTATTATGTGTGGGCGCTGTTTGCCTAAGTGACGTGCATACGAATTTGTCTTTCCCTATATTTAGCCTTCCCCACATGTGCTCTGGAAGTAGTAACCACGTGGGTTTGTGCAGTAACTGACAGCTCAAGGTCACCTGGGACCGTAGGAATTTTCCCGAGACTGACCCCGCTTATACATACAGATTAATCGGCTTATGGTTTGTTTAGAAGATAAACTTTTTTCTTAGGCTTATCCAAAATTTCTCTGGGAATGGCGTGAAGACCATGTGGTCACAGCAGACTTTTTAAGCAAACAAAAGATAACTTCAAATAAACAAAGAGGAGGAAAAAAAGAAGGTTCATTACGCTTATGAATGAAATAACAGGCGGATATTGAATGGAGACGCTTTGAAATGAAACAGAATTTATCATGCCCAGTGCTGTACGGAGGAATGTGTACAAATAAAATATGAAGCAAACAAATTTTACACTTTCTGAGATTTTACTCTACAGTGTTTGCCTAACGGATTCCTAACTCTACGAGAGAGAGAGAAAGAGAGAGAGAGAGACTAAACTCTGAATTCCAGCGATAGGGAAATTTGCTGAGTGACCCACGTGGGATCTAAAACATATGCCTAACTATTCCAAGACGACAAATTTCCTGGATAACATGAGGAAATACACGCACTATTTCCTTTTGTGTTTTCACCACTTCGTAATTCCCTAGCTTGCCTATGTGAAAACATGCAAGCCCTCATGCAGGGGCTATCAAAACTTGTGCGACGGACACTAACTCACACTTCTCGATGAGTGGATTGCATGCATATGCCTAACGTTTCCTTATTTCTATTTTCAGTCACAATTTTGCTTCCTAACCTAGCATAAAATAAAAAATACTTACTGTGTGGAACTCCTTGACTGTGCACATGCGGAATTTATGCAAATAGGTTCTATTCTTTGTTTTGCACCCAGCCTAGCTTCGCTAGTCGCCGATACGGCAAGTTGCAAGGGAAAGGATTTCATCTGCAAAGTGCAGATTACGAGATCTACGGCAAAGAAGTTGTCATGTTTTGCGGTTTTTCCTGGGAAAATGCTTACCGTGAGCCAGTTATAGACTCTAAATGAATGATTTTGTTACTTACTTTTTGTATGAAATCTGACTGTAGCTGATTCAGGAAATCATAAAAACAAGGAAAAAGGGGAAATTTATCTGAGTTGAGGGCTCTACTCACAAGGTGTTTGTAAGTAAACACGTTAGGGTAAGTTTAAAATTATGAGTATTTACTGAAATGAAATATCAGAAGATGAAATGGACTAATCAGGCATGCAAGACCTGAGAGGTTAATTATAACTGGGAAAACTTGAAAGGATATCCATTGGTGTGATGATGCTGACACAAGGCACAGTCAAGGGAGATTTTTACGGCTAACAAACCCTCTGTAAATGGAGAGATTCATTAATTAAAAGCCAGTAAGGACACAGTAAAATATACACATGACAAGGCGAGCACAGAGGGTGCAAAGAAGCCTTGAACACACGATTTTATGTAATTATTTAAACACATGCATTTATGTAACACTGACCTAAGAAGGGAAGGTTGATATGGAAATACTGGCACTTAGAAATGGAAATAGGAAGTTAGTACGAGAATTAAAAGTGTGAATGACATGAAGGAACCTTTGCAACAGGTCACTTTACCTTGTAGAAGAGATGGCTTCAGCTAGGGAAAATGGAGGTGGAGGAAGTGCTGGGCTTCACTGGTAAGAAGACTAAAGGTCCCTACAAGATAGGACCACATGGTAGGGCATGGCTCTCTGAAGGAGATGTGTTTTGCTCGGGTCCAACAGTGTGTCTCTCTCTTGTTCCTTCATTGAGACCCTTATATGACTTCGGTCAGGGGTCATGAGGTTACCCACAGGTAGATTGAGGTTGGTTTCATCTATGACTCAGTCCCAGGTGTTCTCTCTTAATCTTTCTCTGGTCAGGCTTAGGATCTGAAAGCAAATTCTCCCACAGTCATATGTTCAAGAAAAGAAAGTTGAAAGGGATATAAAGTATTTAAAAGATTAAGGGAGGGGCCTATATTCCTTTTGCCCTTCCTTTATCATGCAGTGCCCTAAATGCACTGTTATATTTTCCTGCTTTAATTGAAGCATTTGATGGCTGGGATTCTTGGGAAAATATATATATATATATATATATATATATATATATATATATATATATATATATATATATATATATATATATATATATATATATATATATATATATATATATATATATATATATATATATATATATATATATATATATATATATATATATAAATACATACATATATATAATACAAACACGTACTTATGCGTGTGCATGTGTATATGAGTGTGTCTATGTAAATACTGTATGTATTTGTATTTGCTCACCAACTTAAGGAACGTAAAATGAAACTTCTGATTGGAGCTGCTACTTTATGTTTACAAACACCGTCCGGTTCACACTAAAACATGAACAGTTAACATCGAATTTACACCACAAATTCTCGATAGGGTGAGTTTGTTGATGACCTCAGTTCGGTGGATAAAGACATCATCTTCGATTTCTGAGGCGGCTCTTCCCAGCTAACTTAATTGTCCAAAAATTGTTTGCAAAACCTTATGAGATTAGGTTTGTATATCTATATCTACTTCTACGTTCACCTATATATATATATATATATATATATATATATATATATATATATATATATATATATATATATATATATATATATATATATATATATATATATATATATATATATATATATATATATATATATATATATATATATATATATATATATATATATATATATATATATATATATATATATATATATATATATATATATATATATATATATATATATATATATATATATATATATATTATATATATATATATATATATATATAAAAATCATATATATATATATATATATATATATATATATATATATATATATATATATATATATATATATATATATATATATATATATATATATATATATATATATATATATATATATATTCATTCATGCCATTACTCGTATGTACAAATAAACAATAAATAAACTGTATATATATATATATATATATATATATATATATATATATATATATATATATATATATATATATATGTATATAAACTGTATATATATGCGTGTGTGTGTGTGTGTGTGTGTAAACATTAAGCTACAAATGTCGTTTAACTTCATATTCGCTCTGCCTCGAAAAAATAATGCCGATGGGGAGTTATAATTAATAATTGATTCGTCACCTGGCAGGATCGAACTGCCGAACAGCAAGCACCAACAACGTTCAGTGGACACTCAATCCCACTCAGCTGTCAGGAGAGGTATAAATAGATACCGACTATGCTATACAAATCCCCGTCGAATGCAGTTATTTGTACCTAGTACTGACATCAATACACCTCCGCCATTACAGTCGACCGGTGCTTTTGAAACATTAAGATATTTATGAATTAATTTTATAACGTCACTATGATATTTTATATACACACACATTAAGCAACAAAGGCCGTTTCTTATCCAATTTCCTTTACCCCGGAAATAATACCGAAGGAGAATTATAATTAACAAGTGGTTTATCACCTGGCAGAAACCAACCGCCGAACAGCGAGTACCCTGAAGTTCGGTGGATGCTTTAGATTCGGCTGTTGAGATATGTTAATGCTAACAATATATTCAATTACCTGCGTTCGACGGGGATTTGTACAGCAGAGTCGGCATCAACTTATACCTCTCTTGACAGTCGAGTGGTCTAGAGCGTCACTGAATGTCGTTGGTTCGCGCCATTTGGCAGTTTGATCATGCCAGGTGACGAATCACTCATCTATAATTCCCCTACGGTACTGTTTCCGAGGTAGAACGATTAGGATATTAAGACATTTGTGGCCTAACTTCGTGTATGTAAAATATCTCGGTGATGTGATAAAAGTTCATATATATATATATATATATATATATATATATATATATATATATATATATATATATATATATATATATATATATTAATACTAAAAGGACCTCATTCAAACTGGATGGTATAAAATGGAGTATTTATTTGATACCACCAGTTTGAATGAGGTCCTTTTAGTAATTCTACTAATGCACAGAATGCACAGAACAATTGTATAATTGATAAATATATTAATATATATATATATATATATATATATATATATATATATATATATATATATATATATATATATATATATATATATATATATATATATATATATATATATATATATATATATATATATATATATATATATATATATATATATATATATATATATATATATATATATATATATATATATACATTTATATATAAAACAAGATCATGTAACATCACCCAGTTACCTTTTTAATGAGCATCACCTGTTTCTATAGACTGAACTGTAAAGCAAGATCATAACATAGGTTACAGAACATCACCTGTTTCAAAACCTGTAACAATAAAATGTTGAACACTAATAAACGTCTCCATTTTTGAAAGCGGTTAATAATACAACAGTTTTATATGAAAAAATCTTACATCAGTAAATCTTGTTTTTATGATACTCACATTAAAAACAAAAATTGAAAAACCAACTTACAGGCAGAAGACAATGACGGCCCATAATAAAAAGTCCGCATGGTGAAAAGTGAGCTCCATTCTCCAGTAGCGATATCACACTGTCCACCTAAATAGTGGGGTTTTGAATGAAAATGCAGATTAAAAGGATTATGCTTGGCATTCTCGCAAGCACACACAATGAACGCCATAATACTGAGATATACTGATGCTGACTGAGTTGGTCTCATGCAAACTTGGGCATTTTGAAGGTGAGGGCACAACCTGTGGTATGTGACTATGGAGGTAGGATCACCCAGACAATAGATGAAATAAACTGAAACATGTAAGATGAAATCGCTTTCACAGATAATGGTTCTGAGATTGCATACTTATGCTAAATGATTCAGTGTGAAGGTGTTGAGTTACTGCATATATCACAAAACTTAGAAGTAGAGAACTGAAACCAAGTAATTTTAATTTTCATGTAAGGAATTCGAACTTGTACCTGCAAAATATATACAGAGTAACAGGAGAGGTAAACCTCATCTAATTATCATCACTATTAAAATCAATATTAATATTTAATCAGAAGACCTCGTCACCAAAATGTATTTACTTAAAAAGCAACAGTTGATGTATACTGTACCTCTTCTGATGCCCTGAAAGCTGGGTCCCGTCGCGTTAAGAGACGTAGTTTTCTAAGCCAAAAAACTCTCTGTAGGACGGAGACAGTAAAAGAAATGTTGTTACCCCTATGGATTAATTCTGTGTGAAGCGATCCTCATGTTTGCAAAGTCTCGTTTTTTATAGGCATTCTAAGGGTTTATAAGATAACAGCTGAAATATTCAAGCTGTACCGGACAACATTTTTTAGTATCTATCATGTTATCTGGATAACAGAAGACAAAATACACACTTTAATTTCAAAAGTAAAGGTAAAAATTCCTCTGCATAAATATTTCTTCATTAGAATATTTATTATCATATTCAAAATGAAATGAAAGCAAATTTAGTATTGGAGACAATGATCCTTATCAAAATCATTCTAGGAAATCTGGGTGCATCATGACTCTACATTAGTCTAGCTACCATACACAGCTCATGTAGCCTACTGTAGGTGCATTAGGAGAGGAAATACTTTAAGCCCTATTAGTCTGTCTATCTGTCTACCACTGAAATATGTAGCTGCATAAGTATGCATGTGCTGCAAGGATATTTAAACACCCTAGCTTCTTCGGTATTTGGTTAAGTTTTTGTTCTGAAAGAATAGACTACGATATATATATATATATATATATATATATATATATATATATATATATATATATATATATATATATATATATATATATATATATATATATATATATATATATATATATATATGTGTGTGTGTGTGTGTGTGTGTGTGTGTGTGTGTGTGTGTGAGTGTGTGTGTGTATGTGTGTATTCTTATGTGTGGGTATGTGTTGTTTCTGTTCAGAATATATGTATATATATATATATATATATATATATATATATATATATATATATATATATATATATATATATATATATATATATATATATATGAATTTATACATACAAATTACAATCATACAAATTACAATCGTGTAAATATAAAATCAATTATTTGGTATTTGAAGTCTTACCTTCGTTGTCAAGGAATCAGGGCTCATGAGCACAAACAAAATTTTAGCCAGTAAGCTGACGGAATAAACGAGAAAGTGGGGGAAGAAATCATTGACTGATAGACAAACATGATAATTCCAATCATGGATTCCAGCAGGACGAAGAGAATTAGTATCCCTTCATATGACATCAGCACTTCTATGATGGTGTCTATTTCCTCTAAAAATGCAGACAAAGACTTACATTCTTTTTCTAAAGTAGAATCGAGACTTTTCTGATCTATAATATCCGGCTCTAAGAAATGTAGATGTGCTGGCTTTACGATATGAAAGGTATTAAAGGATTTATTCCAAGTTTTCTTAATTTTTGGTTCCTTATTGAAAGGGTTCAGTTTTTTCCAAACCGCATTAGTCCAGATGCTTGACATTGGCTGTTCTTGAAATCTGATTGTATCTTCTGGCATTTGAAGAGTCGCGAAAGTTTGGAGCTTTCTCATTTCCTCGTCTAGTCTGCAAGATAATGTCTTTGCAAAAGAGTAAATCAATCCGTAAGTTGCCACTGAACCTCCAATATTGTAGATGAATATTGTGAAAGCCAGAGTCAAATAGTATATCTTGTGACTTACATTTCCTTCACGTAATTTTGAAAGCAAACGACAGCACATAAATAGAGTGGCCACCACATCGCCAAATAAAACTACGTACAGCAGCAGAAAGTTTTTCATGTTCTTCTTTTCTCCTATGAGGCGTTTCATTTTGTTGACAAGTTGAGCCAGACGGTTACTTCGGACAAAAATGTACATTTGCAAGGATGTTGCACTAATAACAAGGTTAAAGTTCAGGATCCTCAAGAGAACGTAAGTAGTGGTAAGTTCGATGAAATTGAAGTGTGCAATATTCACGCAGCATAGTATGATCATCAGAGTTGTCAGAGAGAAGGACCAGATCGTCCCAAACAAAGTTTTTCGAATGCTGATGATGTGTCTGCGTTCTTGAGAGACCATGTTGGTGTTCTTTTCAAATGACCAACGCAACGAAATGCATCGCCTTCGCCGTATAACGTATGGAAATCCGCCCAGAATTTTCATTGTATAAACAATCAAAAGAACAGAATTGTGAAAGATGTCGAACATTTTCTAGATTTGGCATTAAAGTGAACCGAAATCGGCTAGGTATTACTTCTGAGAGATAATTGCAAATCACTGTAAAATGAAGAGCAAAAGGTAGGTGGTCTATGGATTACAAGAGAAACCCCCACAAGTTATTTCACCTCAGTAGCTACGCTGATACTACAATTGCTGCTTCTCATATGGAAGCAAATACGGCATGAGGAAGCCATTAAATATTAACGAAAAACGAATGAATTAATATTTGCTGAAGTTGGGCGCTATGCACAAGGATCAGACACAGTGACGTAAACGTTGACCTTTATCGATTTCTAGGGGTTGTCAAACTGTCCATAATCTAGTATACAAGGTGGCAAAGTTAAATTGCAATACATGAAATTAAAGGGACTTAGGATTTACAGAAAACGTTGTTTAGTGGACGCACAATAGAGTCCTTCAACAGAGACACCTAATCCCTATTCTCCCTTGCGTCATCATATCCCCATTGTCTCTCGATCCCTAAGGTTTAGTTACAGATGGTTATATGTTATAACAATAATTATCTTTAGAGTTCTAGTACGAATAGTTTTGCGCGTTGGTAATTGCCTCGACGTGCTGAGATACTGTGTTACTTATTTTATAATATACAATTTCCCAGAAGAGCAAGACTAAAAGGAGTAATATGATATTTTAAGGTTCACCTTTCAAGAACCCAAAGGATTGTTTGCACCGTTTGCTAAGTTAAACTTGGAAGGTATTCCTATTTAAAAGCGATAAGAACTCGTTCTTAAGCTGTTCTTCTTGTTTTGAAAAGTATTAAATGAACTTCGTCATAATCAAGTTTACTGCAGTACATTTTTTGCAGCGTTGGTGCTTTTCGAGTTCCCATGGGGTAATAACAGGTCTGTCAATAAGAGAAAAACATAGAATGGAAGCCGTATGGTTTATGTTTTAAAGTGAACTGAGTCTTCAGATCTGCCCTAATTTATGTAATTCATATTTCAAGAGTAAAGATGAAATTTGATTACGTCTAACATTATATGTAGTTCGTTAACATGAGGTATGGGAGCTTTTAACATACAGATATAATACATTCACAATATTTTATTAACTAAAGTTTATTTGCTGTGAAATGGCAATATCCATGAATGCTATAGGGCAGGAGTTTTACCTGTCCTCTCACTTCCAAGTTAATATACCGGTTTTTATATCTAGATTATCCCATGATTAAGAACCTGATCATGAGTAAATAGCATTTGAGTCGATTGACATAAATACTCTTTTTAGAGTCAAGATCATAAAAAAATCTTTTGCAGTAGAAAGCAAGATGGAAATCCTGAGCATACATAAAAAAAAAATAAATGGTTTCACTTTTTTATACAATGTAATTGTGTTATACAAAATTTGTTGATTAAAATTTCAACAATCCCCTTATTGAAGGAATATGTCATTTACTGTCGCAATAAAATGTTAAACGTAATAAAAGAATACAGTCTCAATGCCGGTTTCATTCAGCCCAATTCTTGACCTATGGTGATTTTACACCAAAGTTGCAAAACAATATTTACTCTCTTTGACTCACTGGCTTAGGGAGGTACATTTCTAACTTGATTTAATATATGTTTTAATTGTAAAGTCACACACCAAAATACGCTCTTCAAGAGATATATTTGTTTAAATGAAAAAGTGAAAACATAATCTGCAATAATGAACATGGTAATAATATGTGCTTCTAAGGTCTTCAGTTTTTATAGTCTTCTATACGTGCATTATATAACATTTTATTGATCAGCTCGTAGCTCTAATATTAGGTTTCCTAGTCTAATATACCAACTACTCCTGATAAACAAGCTATCCGCTAAGAAAAAAAAAATGTTATACGACTCTTAGAGATGACCATGCACCCTGAATGCCAGAGAAGCAGCGATTGTATTCATTAATACTACCCTTAGAGGAGTTCAAATCCCAAAAACATAATAGCAGATATAATTCTTTCCTTGAGTATAATTAAAGTAAAAAAAAAATCGAGAACATACTGTATGATACGGTTTAAATTTTGAACATTATAAAACTGCAATTTTCCATTACAATTTGAATACTACAGGGGCGCCAAAACAAAAAAGAAATATCAAATTAAATTAAGTGACTTCATTTTTCCATTCAAAAAGTGATTACGACAATAATTTTCCGATTCCATAGCTGTGTGAGCTCTTCTCAGGTTCTCGAGTCGTACTGAGAAGGCCCAAGACACCATTCTAAAATATCCGTCTGATGAAAGTTATACTTCCTTTCATCGCATTGGTTACCTTTAAACTGTTTTTTTTTAAAGTTCCATTTCAATCTCTAACTATCTTAGTGCATGTTTCACTTATCTATTAACCCGTTTGAGGTCTAAGTTTGATATGCAAATGCCACCGTTCAGCTTCTAAAAACACCTAAATAATGTGTCTGAATAAGACAGAAGAAATATAATTATTACCTTTTAAATTCTTAGGAAATAAACCGAAATAGTCTGTGCAACTGATGACGCGGATCAAGGTGATGTCAGTTAATTTAATTTGGTACTAAAACCTTTGAAATCTATTTCAGAAGACAAAGTAACCAGCAGGCTATTTCGAGTCTTGTGATAAGTCTACGCGGAAATAAGATGGGGGACACTCACCACTGAAGAACGAGTAAAGTGCCAATGGAACCAAATTACTTTTCCCTGAATATAGTGAAGTTTAGCCCGAGACATTCTTTTCATTGACTTCAGATTAACTGACAGTACTGTCTCTCTGTTTGGACAGACTTAACCTTTATTTTAGACTGTATAGTTTTTTTTCTCCGAAGGCACTCAACATGTTGACAGTCATTCCTAATTGGTGTTAACTAGCTTCCAGTATGACTAGAGCTTTCGTTTCTGTTTTTAATTTATTCGTTCATACTTCAGTAAGTTTTTTTTATTCTTATGTTCCAGTTCATTTCTTATATTTTTGTTTGTGTGTCTTTTGATAAGTATTATAATTTTTTTTCAGTAAGAAAGTTAATCTTATTATATTTTCAATTATTTTGCCATTTAATTCAATCTGATATGAGCTCATCTACTTCAGAAACTTACGTAATAAAATTTTCTACCTAGACTTGGCAATATCAGTCATTAAAGTTTTCTATATATACTTGGCATATATATATATATATATATATATATATATATATATATATATATATATGTATATATATATATATATATATATATATATATATATATATATATATATATATATATATATATATATATATATATATATATATATATATATATATATATATATATATATATATATATATATATATATATATATATATATATATATATATATGTATATATATATATATATATATATATATATATATATATATATATATATATATATATATATATATATATATATATATATATATATATATATATATATATATATATATATATATATATATATATATATATATATATATATATATATATATATATATATATATATATATATATATATATATATATATATATATCTATATATATCTATGTATATATATATATATATATATATATATATATATATATATATATATATATATATATATATATATATATATATATATATATACCAACAAGCAGGAGTCCAAAGAAGACGACAGTCAACAAAACAGTTGCATGTTTATTGAAACGTTTGAAACGTTTGTAAAATTAAAAAAATACTTAAAAAGCTAAATTAAAAACATATCACATTCTTTAAAATTACAAAATATTAAAAAAAATACATATTAATTATATATATATCTTAATATATAAAATATAAAGCTAAATTAAAAACAGTAGTCACATTCTTTAAATTATAATATATATATATATATATAAATATATATATATATATATATATATATATATATATATATATATATATATATATATATATATATATATATATATATATATATATATATATATATATATATATATATATATATATATATATATATATATATATATATATATATATATATATATATATATATATATATATATATATATATATATATATATATATATATATATATATATATATATATATATACAATCGTTTGTGTATACGGTTGTTCCAACAATCGTTTGTCGATTGTTCCCTTGGTGGGTTGTTTCCTCCTTTTGTTTTTGTTTTTTCCTTTGTGTAAGGAGTTGACATCTGTCATGGGGTGCTTGACAGAGTTAGTCAGGTGCATAGCAGGAAGGAGACAGGTCCAAGGCAGCAGCGAGTCAGTTGGGGTAGCAGCAGCACCAGGTGTTCATACCTGAGTCAGGTCTCGGCAGCAGAGCAGCAAGAGTATTTGAGGACGAGATGATTGCTGTGTCGGTTCTGTTGTGGTAGTCCAGTATTGGAGGAGGACGTCAGTACTGTTTTTGAGGACGGGATGGTTGCTGTGTCGGCTCTGTCATGGTCGTCCGGTATTGGAAGTGGACGTTAGTACTTTTTTTGAGAACGAGATGGTTGCTGTGTCAGCTCTGTCATGGTCGTTTGGTGTTGGAGGAGGGCGTCAGAACTGTTTCTTTATGCTTTTTTTTTTTTATATTATGCCATTTGTGTAATTAATATTTTACTGACTTATTTAAATATTAACTTCCTGACTTAAGTTTATGGTTTGGTAATTTAATATACTATTGATTTGATCATTTATTGTACTGGCTCTATTTTGTGTTTTATGCTCTGAATTTATGAAATGTAATTATTGTGCTGGTCATTTGTGTTTTTTATTGTGCTGCTAATATTTCTTATGTTTTTTTTTTACTCATGATTTGCAATGTTGTACTGAGCAGTTAATTTTTGCTGCTGACACATTTTTGTATAATATGAATTTTATAGTTTGAGCTTGACTCACTGCATATTATGTATATAACGTATTGTAAATATATTAATATTAAGGTCACTTTTTGGTATTGTTCTGCTCCTTCCTCCTTTGTTTGTCACCTCTCGTCAGTCATTACAGCCCAATTGCTTGTTTTGTATAGAACCTGTTGGTCTTGGAAATTACTAGATCATAAGATTGGCGACCTTGCCAGTATTGGTTCTGTTTTGGCTGGCAGAGGTGTGGCCACATCGGGTGGAGTTTTTTTGTTTGTAAAAAAAATTTTGTTTATACATTTTTTTCTGTTAGGTGGGGAGGTGTTAGAATCAATCGTTTGTCGATTGTTCCCTTGGTGGGTTGTTGCCTCCTTTCGTTTTTGTTTTTTCCTTTGTGTAAGGAGTTGGCCTCTGTCATGGGGTGCTTGACAGAGTTAGTCAGGTTCGTAGCAGCAACAAGTCGGGTCTAAGGCAGCAGGGAGTCAGTCGGGGTAGGAGCAGCAGGTATTCGTATCTGAGAGTCAGGTCTTGGCAGCTGAGCAGCAAGAGTATTCGAGGACGAGATGGTTTCTGTGTTGGCTCTGTCGTGGTCGTCCAGTATTGGAGGAGGACGTCAGTACTGTTTTTGAGGATGGGATGGTTGCCGTGTCGGCTCTGCCATGGTCATCCGGTATTGGAGGAGGATTGTCAGTACTGTTTTTGAGGACGAGATGGTTGCCATGTCAACTCTGTCACGGTCGTCCAGTGTTGGAGGAGGATGTCAGTACTGTTTCTTTATGCTGCTTGTTTTTTTTTATTTATTATGCCGTTTGTGTAATTAATATTTTACTGACTCATTTAAATATTAACTTCCTGACTTGTTATGTTCATGGTTTTGATCATTTAATATTTTATTGATATGATCATTGATTGTACTGGCTCTATTTTGTGTTTTATACTCTGAATTTATGAAATTTAATTATTTTGCTGGTGGTCATTTGTGTTGTTTATTGTGCTGCTAATGTTTATTATATTTTTTTTACTTGTGATTTGCAATGTTGTGCTGATCAGTTAATTTTTGCTACTGACTCATTTTTGTATAAATATGAATTTTATAGTTTGAACCTCACTCACTGTATATTATGTATATAATTTATTGTAAATATATTAATATTAAGGTAACTTTTTGGTATTGTTCTGCTCCTTCCTCCTTTGTTCGTCACCTCTCATCAATTGCTTGCTTTGTATAGAACCTGTTGGTCCCAGAAATTACTAGATCATAACAATGAAAAGAGGGGTCTTTCAATTCCTGGGTTCGATCCTGATGTGAGTCAGAAATTTATTCCTGTTCCACACGTGGTTGTGTGTTGATTATTTCTATCCTATTCACTCAGAAAGGATAATTCGAATAAAATGCTGTCAATTGGGTCATTGCTGAGTCGGGAAGTTGGGGAAAACTCGCTGGTATGCAAGCAGTCAGCTTGCCCAGGTAATTCCAACTTCTTTTAGACTTGTATGGCCTAGTGGGCAGCGCCCTTGCCTTTCTCCCTAGGTTCGATCCTGACGAATATATGAATATATATATATATATATATATATATATATATATATATATATATATATATATATATATATATATATATATATATAAAATATATATTGGCAAAACTGTAATATTTTAATTCTGCGTATCAGAAATATGGCCTATATTTCTTTAAATTTATATATACCTTTTGGGTATTTATAATCAGTCCCATTACCCCAACCCTCTGCGCTTAATGATCTGTTAAAACAGTATGCCCAAGTAAAACTCACTCAGTGTTGGCAAAACTGTAATGCTTTTAATTCTGCGTTCAGAAATATGGCCTTCATTTCTTTTAAATTTATATGAAACCTTTTGGGTATTTACGGCCAATCAGTCCCATTACCCCAACCCTCTGCGCTTCAGCTGCGAAAACGTAAAATCAGTTTTGTTGGAATTGTACTAGAGGGACCATAATTTGAGCATTACATATGGCAATGCTATTTGTTATTAGATGGTGCTCTGTTTGTAAAGAAAAATAAAACAAAAGGAAATGAATATACAAGAATTATTTTTCTAGTTCCCTTGGGAGCGCTTCCAGAGTTTCGAATCGACGGGGCTTTCCAAATATGATATTCACAATAGCTTTTTTTAACTGTCTTTTTAGAAGGGCATTCTAGTTTTAAAATAATACAATCACCGAGATGAATCAAACGAAGTATATTTAAGTATTACGTGAGGATACTGATCAAGGAAACTACATTGCACAAACTTCCTAATAAAAGCTTATTTTTATTCCAACGTTTCGAAATATAAATTAATGTTCATCAGGGCTGTTAAAATATGTTTCATTATAATAGATATATTAGATCTTGATAATGTCCAGACGATCGTGCATATGACCTTGATGCTGGAATCACTTTTCAAACAACTTGTTCCGTCGTTAAACACTCACAGCCTCTCTCCTCTATATTTCACCACACGTTACTTTCTTTTTGCTTTGTTTAGTGCTGATTACTTTTTGTTCTTAACCCCTTAGTTCAATATATGCAACTCTGTTACCTTATTTTAACGGATTTTTACAATAACTTCTCTTTATATTTACATTTGGAAAATTTTGAATAATTATTTTTTTACTACTTTTACAAAGAATTTTAGTTTCATATTCTTTATTGTTTTAACTTGTTGGAATAAAGTCAATCACCCTTCATTGATGATTTTAAGTATGGATTGACTCCTGACTCCTCACACTAATCTATATCCATTCATCCTTTCGTCCTGAAGCACTTTCGTAATTATCAAAACATTTGGTGAAAATCCATAAAAGTAAAAATAAAACACACATTGATAATAAAGACTTCCAGATATCAAAAAGACCTTGCAATTTCACAAACAACTAAATGGCCTGATATCCAAGCATCAGATCTTGAATTTATGATGTTTTAACAGAAAAACTCCTCTATAATCTTTGTTCTGTAACCCCTTTCACAGATGGTTTTCAATTTTAGTTTACTGTATACTCTGTTATAATAATTGAGGATTTTGTATGATTTTACAAAAATTTTAGTTTCATATTTTAACATATATATTATATAATAAAGTCACCTTGTATATATCCTATTGATGATTTTAATATATGATATATATATATATATATATATATATATATATATATATATATATATATATATATATATATATATATATATATATATATATATATATATATATATATAGAGGATGTGTAAGTGGATGGGCCACTCCACTAATTGGGAGGGCTGCCCAAATAAGCAACGCCCAGCGGATGCCCCAGCAAGACTCTGAGAGGCTCTGATCTCCAGCTGGGGTAGGAATCTCTGCCGCAGCCAAATTCAAACCATCCGCGAGGTGTTCCACCTCCGGACCCCTTGTCAGGCATGCCTGACCCCCAACAGCTGCCAGTGCCACCTGCAAGCACTGAGCAGTGCCACGCTCTGTCCAGCGCGGACATTGAGCCACCAATTAAGGAGGAACCCTTGCCTAGTCCAAATCATGAGGCGGAAACTCCTCTGGAAGATCCACGATCCCTCACGGCACAAATCATGGCGACCGGAGAGCCTCTGGCACCCGACACTTCTTCACCCAATCCGTCCCCAGAGGATGAACCCTTGGTGGATCAACCTGTCACACCTTCTCTGGGAGACCAGGAACTGGCCTCCTCGGATGCAGAGGTCGAGATCGCTTTCGCTCCGGAGGTTTCAGCAGCTGGGTTAGGGGCCCTCTGGTAGAGTCTGAAAGTACCCCTGGCCTCGCTCCCGCTAACCCTTCTGGCCTTTCCCCTGGGTCAGTGCCCTCATTACCTCCCAGGTTTGACATAGTTAGGCCTTGGAGGAACCCAAAGAAGAAGAAGAAGGGGCAGAAGAGAGCCCAGTAGTTGCAGAGCCATGAGCTCATCCTGGCACTAGTGCCCTCTTGGCACAGCGCCTTACCATCTTAGAGTGATCCTGGCCCCTTGCCATAGGAGAAAGCCACCGTGATCTCTACCATACAGTAGCCTAGACCAGATTGAGTACATTGGAGTAGTAACCTTGTAACTTACACCTTCCTTCGAGCCGAAGTAACCATGTAAGTACAGCGTAACTGAAATCAGACAATCTAAACTATTGTGAAGGGAGCCCCTATGCTCATGACATGCATGGCCTAAGACCTCAGTGAGGCAGGCATTTATCATCTGAGGCAGGACGTCATGTACCAACCAGTAATTATCAGTTGTAGTGCAGAAAACCTTGTAAATTAGCTAGTTCATTGTCCCTTATGTTGGTGCTACGGCCATGTTCTGATAGGCTAGGATAGGAGATACCATGGAATGTACCATTTGGCTAAGTCTAAAGCATCACGATTATAAGAGGCAGCACGCAATAACTGTAATCACCTTTGAGTACAGTTAGGTTCTGTAAGTAAGTGACCAAAGCTCATATCCTTTCTAGAGTTCAGTAGTTCCGTAGCTAGTTAGATTGCATGGGACAAATCTGCCCAGGGGAGACGAGTAAAGTAATAGCGGCGAACAGCTTGCTTAGTACAGACCTTCACGCTCGAAAGAGGTTGAAGGCCTTCTTAAGGGGGGGGAAGCTTTTCTAAAAATTCTGCTGTTCACCCCTCTGCATTGTTTTAGTAGGGATATTATTCTAACAAAGACAGGACAGTGTCTCTGTCGAAGCTAGAAGAAAGCGGGCAGGGAGGTAGACTGTGTTTTCAAAAAAGTAATATCCTTTATTAGTGGATAGATTAGCATTAGGGACCTAACCCACAGGGAGGGTTTTCACCAAGTCACCTATAAGTGAAGGTGGTCTTAAGCTTCCTTTTCCCTTGTTCCATGCATTTGGCAATATTTTGTCAAATTTTCAGACTGCCAGAGGCTGTATACCAGCATTGGTGATGGAAACAACAGGAGCCCTGACCTGACCTGGCGCTGAGACGAATGAAGCACACACACACCGCTCTCCGACTAACTTTGTCCTTTGTTCTTCCTCCTGTTTGTTTTTTTAACTAAGTGAATAGATGATACGCGTTGTTCGAGAATTCCGATCGTCAGTTGCATTGTGCAAGCAACCCATGTAAATGGAATTGGCAAGTATTGCTGATTGTTGATAACTCTTCCTCTGTACTTATTTTTCTATTTTTCCCCCTTCTGCCACCATTTACCAGGGAACCTGGTAAAACCGTATTCCTTGCAAGAAGTCTAGGGTATTAATAAGGATCATTGCCTAGTGAAATTGCATAAGCTATTCCTGTGCAGTAAGTAGGAATTAGGGAAGGTCAAGTGTAAGTAAAAATTCAGGCAAGCCTTGGATCCTGATCACCGTTGTTTGGAAGAGAAATAGCCTTTACCAACACTAATTTTGTATGGTAGCCACGAGTGTACGAACACCGTTGCATTAATACTTTATCTGAAGCAGGGAAAATTTACCGTGTCCGACATGGACTAAGTGGTTCATATAAATTTTCTCGCTAGAACAACACATTCTTTCTTTGTTGGGACTAGGTGGGTAATGAAGGGCTGATGTAATTCATTTGTTGTGCAGAAATAATCCAATTATTCAATACATAGTTCCGACTAGAGGCCTAATCCAGTTAAGTAAATTTACGTGTGTCTTCGGTGGAGGAGGGCTACACAAATTACAGTAATTAATAAAAAAACTCATTAGCCAAAGCCCACACATAACAATATATATATATATATATATATATATATATATATATATATATATATATATATATATATATATATATATATATATATATATATATATATATATATATATATATATATATATATATATATATATATATATATATATATATATATATATATATATATATATATATATATATATGTGTGTGTGTGTGTGTGTGTGTGTGTGTGTGTGTGTGTGTGTTTGCTGAATTCATAAGAACTCAATAGCAACTAATGGAAAGAAAATTATTGTAGTGAATGAACTACTGATATCCTAGGTCCAAATTTCAAAAAGGGACCTTTTTAATGAAAGGCTCGGCTTTTTTTTTATTTTGTAGAATTTGTTATTCAGCTGTATTTACATAAATTGAGGGTGGTGAATGCAAATCTGGTGGATAACATTCTTTATTCTTTGTTTTTAACCTATGAGAGTCAAAACAAAATGGCCGCTGATTAAAGGGTAGAATTTTCATTCCAACTGCCATTGGAAGAATACTGTCAAAACTAGATGTTGTGTCTTTATATCTATGCACAGTGAACACTCATTTTAGCAAGCAACCAAAGAAATAGAGGAATCACACTATTGAATGTACAGATTTTTGGACAGCTTCAATCTTTTATCAGAGAGAGATTACTTCTAGCTGAGGATATTTCTCAACACAAAAATTTTCATAATCGATTTTCCAAGCTCTATGAAGTGAAAAAATCAGATTGTCAAAAAAGAAAACAAAATCTTAAAAGTGGATAGATCTATTCTACAAAGGCTGGTTATCTGTTATGCTGCTGGAAGAGATGTGGACCTAGATGAAATCTTCAAGCGCTAGTTGTTACCAGTGCCTTTGTCCCTAGTTGAAACAAGTGGATATTTGAGAAGTGGCCAGAAGCCTTTGTTAATGGAGGCTCTGTTGCAGGGTGCACCTTGCTCTGACCAGTTTGATGCAACTAATGATTCTACCTTGGTCACTGATGGCCAGGCATTAGCTAGAACCCTCGATAAGCCACACAAACTTATGGCTGGTGACTTTGGTAGTTTCTCCAAACCTTTCAATGCTAGAATTTTTCAGTATGGTTACCATTTTTCCCGCATTCATGAGTTGTTTGACAGATATAACTAGAAATCTATAAAGCAAGGCACACGTTCCAAAAGATAAAAAAGCAAACTAATCCGACGACTAATAGAACATGCTGATGTCTCACCTCAGCATGAGTGGTATAGTTTTCTCTACGACCCTAAGAATACAGCAGACCTTGTTAATTTTCTTTCTCAGGAACTGATTAAATTTGGTCCAGAAAACAAGTCTGTGCTTACTGCTGGTGGTCTTCTGAGTGTTGATGATGTTCTCTGCAATCATGCTGAATTAGATCTCAGCTATCTTAAAAGCAAAATGAAGGAGCTGACACCAGACTGATCTTGCGTTTTGTCCACACAAAGTCACCTACAGTTGTTGTATGGTTTCGAGATGCTGATGTCATGTTACTCCTTATAGCACACAGTGGTGCAATAAAAAAAGAAGTAATAATGAAAGCTGGAACAAGCAATGCACCCAAGCATATCCCTGTGAAAGACATCATATGAAGGTGGAATTTGCAAGAAATGCAAACAGCAAAGAGATTGCTGTCATTCCATACTGTCACTGGTTCGGACACCACATCATTCTTGTTTAGACATATAAAGAGGACGGCATTACCTGTATACCTGGACCATTTTACATATCTGTAAGGCCTTGGGAAAGATCCTACATCAAAGGAATCTTTGGCCGAGCTGGAGAGATTCGTGTGTTTGCTGTACAAGGTTCCTGAAGCTATGACAACAGATAAAGCAAGAGTTATTTTGTTCTCTAAAGGTTTCACTCAAGGACGTCTTCCATCAACAAGTGATTCTTTACTGCATCACATCATGCAAACGCATCATCAGGCTTCAATATGGCTTAAAGCAACAGAACCATATCCAACAATTCCAAAACCCAACGAATGTGGCTGGAAGCTAGTAAATGGTCAAATGAAGCCACTTTTATTAACTCTTGAGTCACTGCCAGAGTCATGTATAAATCTAATTGGATGCCTTTGTACTGAGATGTGTGTAACACGCAGATGTGGTTGTCGAAAAGTAGAAATGTTTTGTACTGGCTTGTGTAAGTGCTCTGGACAGTGCTTCAGTGCTAATGATAATAGCTGAAGGGAAATATGACAGAAATATTTAACAGACCTGAATACTTTTCGAGGTTAATAGTGTATATACTTTACCATTATACTGCAGTTGAATATTACTATCTTAATTTTTTTTTCAGTGATTTTATACACGGTTTTTCTGGTGTACTTCCTAAGATTTTCATTACAATACCTTGCACTTGCTTCTGTAAATTCCCTGGAATGTGTTTAGATGCTAATTTTAATAGCTGAAGGCTATTACATTGCATATTAATATCAATATCAATATCAATATATATATACATATATATGTATATATATATATATATATATATATATATATATATATATATATATATATATATATATATATATATATATATATATATATATATATATATAATCAGTATAGCTACAAAATATACTATATATATAATCAGTAAGCTACAAACGTATAATATCCAGTTCGCTCTACCTCGGAAATAATATATTTTCATATATGTTACCGAAGGGGAATTTTTTAGTTGATAATAAGTTAATCGTCGCCCCGTGGGCTAACCAGCGAAGGACAAGAACTCAGGACTACAGTGGACGCTTATATATATATATATATATATATATATATATATATATATATATATATATATATTATATATATATATATATATATATATATATATATATATATATATATATATATATATATATATATATATATATATATATATATTATACAGATTTTCATTTATGGTTTAATGGTTTTGTAATGTTTTCCCATCCTATTTCATGAAAAATACTCTTTAATACCTTGACCTACGGGTGGGGAAAGTTTAAGATTTTGGTTTATCCATAAGAGGTTTACAAAGATATATTTTTAATCCTGTTTAACAATCCACATGCTTTATTATCAAATTCTTCATTTTGATCATCATAAAGATTTTTTGTTCTTGTTTTACTGGTTTTGTGCACTGTTTGCCCATTATATTTTATTGAAAAGCTCATTAATAATTTGGGCATAGGATACGTGTGAGGTTGAAAATTTTGATTTTGCCATAACAGGCTACAGTAGATTTTTAAGCCAGTTTACTAGTCCATATGCTTTGGTATCAAATTGCACTTCAATATAATTTTCATAAAGGATATTTAGCTTTGTTTTAATGGCCTTGTGCACTTTTTCCAACTATATTCCATTAACATGTACATTAGTAGACTGGGCGCAGGATGAAAAATATTTAAAATTTTGATTTAGGTATAGCAACCTACTAGCAAAAATAGATTATTTAGCCAGTATACTAGTCCATATGCTTTGCTATCAAATTGCACTTCAATATAATTATCATAAAGGATATTTAGCTTTGTTTTATTGTCCTTGCAGACTGTTTTCCCATTATATTCCAATAAAATGTTCATTAGCTTCGGACTTCATAGAGGTCTGTGGCACGGGTTCAAATCCGCAGCCGACCGGTCAGAGAGGCGGACACTTTGCTATCCGTGTAGACACCCCTGGATTATGTATGTAATCAACGGATAGGTTTGCCAAAAGCAAATGGGTGTTACAGACTAATACACACACAAACAAAGCCACTCCAACATCTAAAAACATAACAGACACCTCACACTTCTCGAACTGTCGATCTAACCGCTCAACTCTCCTCGCTGCTGGGAGAAAGGGAGCTGGTTTGGTACGATACATGTACTTGCGCTACCGGGGTCTAAGCGATGTCAGGCAGGGCAGCCGATAGAGACTACGGTCTACCCCAAAGCCAAATCAAAGTCCTTCAAAAGAAGGCATCGTGCTTACCCCATACAGAAAATGGGAAAAAGCACATTAAAAGAAGGAAAAGAAGAAAACGTTCATTAGTAGACTGGGAACAGGATGCAAAATGTTGAAAGTTTGGATTTAGATGCAATAGATTAATAAAAAAAAATAGAATCGTTATTCACCAGATTTGGATTCAGCACCCTCAAATTAGGTAGAATCAATTGGATAACAAATTATTCTGTGAAATGCAAAACTCAATCAACATTTTTCCATATCAGCGCTCCAGACAACAAAATAGATATACATTTCACAAAGAATTTTTGTAAGATTGAAAGCAATATATTTTAGGTAAATGTTGGTAGTTGGGAATTTGTCTATGTAAATAATTTAATGAACAAAAAGTAAAAAAAAAAAAAAAAAAAAACTGCATTTTTTACCCTTCCCTCGGTAACTGGCACTAAACCAGCTGTTGAATTTTCATGAAGTGCGTGCGCTCTTTTTCTTCAACTAGGTTATTTTCTTTCCTTTCCTTTTTGTACCCAACTGCTTAACTTTAGAAACCAGCAGACTATGCCTTTTTCTTCAGCTTAAATTAGTTACTAAAGTCTGACGGATATTTCCTTCAGTTTAATTGTTTTTTCTCTTAGTCAAGTCCTTCGCTTGACATCAGACGGTGAAAACTAGAGCTTTTTCGGTGGATTTCCTTAATCTCATATTAATTTCCTTTTCCTCTCAATTTCAGTGGTTCTTCCACTTTCAGATTACTTCATCATTACTCGAACTACAGGTAGTGTTTTTCATTGAACTCTTATGAATATATGGATCTTAGATTGAGGACATGAATAATGGCATGACATGAAAATATGTCTAAACATACCAAATATATTATGACGGTATCTGTGGTTCTGTTTGCAGGATATCAGTCTCATAAAATCCTCATCCTGTTTCTGTTAAAGTACTGTAAAGCAATATATTTTTTAGCAAGCATAGTTCATGTTAACCATACTTTTATATTCCTCAAAATTATTTTGACAAGGTAACTATGGAATATTAATTGGTACAGTCCCTCATTGTTTAGTAACAATAATATCACAAATTGACAAAGTATCCAAAAGTTTGTATTACCGCCATGCGGGCTATAGGTCTGTTGGAGTAAACAAATATTTTTTTTTCTTTATTCAAAGGAGAAATAACTAGATCCTTGTCAATAAATCGGTTATACAGGAAGACATGCTTAATGCAGATTTATGTGCTTGTTTATTTAAGAGCCCGGGATACCAGTGAAACATGAGGCTCATACTAAAAAATAAAAAAGTAAAGATTACCAGATGAGCAAGTAAAGTCACATGGAGCTAGCTCCGAAAAATAATGAAATTATTATACCTATATCAAACAATAGATGTGTAACCAGAATCATCTGAAGAGTTACTCCTCCAATTTTAACTGCTACTAACTTAATTACAGTTCAACATAACTAGTGGGAAAACTGCACCACGTCAGTTAAGAAAATAATACAAGCTCTAATAGCCCATAGCATTCTATCAAGTAAGTTTATGTGAAAAAAAAAAATCATATTTTTATGTTAGTGGGAATAGTTCAACTTTTGGAAATTCTATTTGATCTCCTCATGCCTACTGTTGCTTGTGTTACTACCATCCTGGGAGAATTTATATGAATTCTATAATTCTGGTCTATGGAAAAAAGTCCATATCCTTGGCCCCTTCACTAATACAATTGTCAAATTACATGCTTTAAACTTCTACTACAGTATTATTGACGTGTTTTTATTACTGTATCAGATGTCTCTTTAGTTGAAGATATAATTGAGAACCTGCTCACAGAAATAATGATTTTCAACCCTCTTCCAGTCAGTTTCATAAACATCAATCTTATATTATGCTAGAAACAGGTAACTGAATACAGACGCAAACAGAAAACCCTACAATGTATGCAAGAAGTTTCAGAACGCAGTCTTTGTTATTAATTGATTCTGGCCCCAAATCCTTTCATCCTTATCTTTGTATTACATATCTGCCCTTTGGAAATGCAAAGTTATTGCTCAATACATATAACAACTTCACGATACGAGACTGTAGAGCGTGATCTATTGTATGATTGGATTCTAGATTGAAATACATCAGTGGCTATTCGTTTATATTTACAGGCTTAATAAAACCTGTTGCAACTATTCACCTGTTTAATAAAAGGGTAATATAGTAAACAGAGGCTTGTACGTGGCTTTCCATTATGAATAAGCCCGTGGGATAGTCATGTAATGACTCTTTCAGCTTTATTTTTCATTTAATCAGATTCCATTCAAGATAAAGCAGTTTTAAGCAACACGGGATGATGCCCATATCCAAATAATCAAAGCAAGGCTAATACTATGTGAATGAATAAATGATGTATGCAGGACTAACAAAGACCGAATTTGCCTGAATTGAAGCTATATATTTTATCTATTATATTCGAATCATCTACTTATGTATGATAAGGGCCTAGATATTCCTAGCTACAGTTAGTATTCGTAGTGGAAATGGTGCAGCTTGCAGTGGGATTGCGCCTTACAAATCTAATTCAAGTGAATTTGTATTAAAAACAAGTATAACGATGTCGTGGAGAATGGTCTGCCGCCATGAATTCTCTCTCATATTTAACTAATTCCAGGTAGTTACGGTTATTTGTTATTAAGGTTTATTAATTTGTTCACTAGCGGCATACAGAGTATTTGTGATTTTCATGAGTCGCGTAAGTTTCCTAACGCGTAAATTGAGTGTTTGATACTGAAACTTTCCCTCCTTTATTTCTCATGATCTGAAGGACTAGATCACATTGACTTACACTTTAAAATTCTTTCCAGGAAAACAAAAGGTGTCCATAGTCCAAAGAAAGTTTTTTTTTTTTATAATTATCCCTCTAATTCTCTCAAGACCAATTCAGATGTGGTTTACTTTTTCTTATGTATATTAAGTCTGGTCGATAGGAAGACACTAAAGCAGAATATCACGAGAATTATTTATATATAACGATTGCTATGAGGACCGAATAAAGAATACCTTTGTTTGAAAAACGGTTACATCCTTTCTTTTACACCTTCATCTTTTGTAAAATTCGATGTAGCTTATTAAAATAAGTTTTAAACTGAGTGTTACAATCTTCAGTTTCAAAGGGCTTTATGCAGTGCTACTATTAACGTTAAACTGTAACAGTAAATGTTTCATATATTTATGTTAGAAATTAATAAGCAAGATAGAAAAAAATTGTGGATATTTACTTCTTAAGTGTATTCATACATTAAGAGAAACTAAAGTCCCGAATTGCAAACACTGCACTGCAAGTGCTCCATTTGTTGTACATTAAAACTGCGCTCCAAACCATAGTCCTGGTACAAACGTGTAGTAAATGATAATTGTGATTACTGTTGACAACAGGAGATATGCTCCCCTGCCATTTATGAGGCATTTCCCTAGACAAGGTGCCACCACCCTCTAGCAGTCACTCCTGTCTTGGGATAGTGTGCTAGAGCTTGTTTCCACCGCATTAACACTCTTTATATAAGCAATATGGGCATCTGATTTTCAATGAAAAAGTCGCAAACCTATGACACAGTTTCTACACCTTGTTTTTCCCTAGCTAAGAAACTAAGATACTTTTACACCTCTTTTAATTAATGTTATCGTTTTGTGGCATAGGGGGTTATTAACAATTTTAAGAATGATTATTACCACTACTACTGTTTTTGGTTTCCAGTGAACAATGTAACTGGAAATGGATTTTTAGAGAAATAAAAAGTTTGCGTTTCATTTGCCGAAGTATATTGTATCGTCAAAAATATCTTACCTAAGCTTTCGAATTTACGTATGGCCATTACTTCATTATGACTTATTCAAACATGAATTAGTTATGAATTATTCTAACATGAACTAGTTATGAATTATTCAAACATGAAATAGTTATGAATTATTCTAACATGTATTAGGTATGCAATATCTTTTTCATCAGCCCTTACAAACACAAGGGAAAAGAAAAACAAACACTAACAGGAAATGATGAGAAGACATTAAAATTTCACATCTCTAACACTAAAAGGCCGCCACTAACGTTCAGTCATGCCTGCGTAGTTATGCCTGCAAAGTCGGCTTGTGCAGGCAAAACCGAACCCACTAACGTTCAGTTTTGCCTGCACAGGCATAACTGCACATGTATAACTGATCGTTAGTAGCGGCCCTGAGAATAAGAAAACTATCTTCGATGACGCAAAAAAAAAAAAAAAAAAAAAAAAAAGTTATGCCGAGATTCTAACTTTTGCGCGCGTTTATGACTCCTTGAGATATGCCTTCGAAAATCTGGTTTTCTTCTCCGATAGGGATACTTTATTTTATGGGCTTTCGGGTTCCTGGCTCCGTTTTAGCATGTCATATAAAGCCCAAAGCCGTGAAACTCTAGGATTTGAAGTGTCACTCTCCCGTGAGGTAATGAGCTTTTTGTCTCAAATAAAACTGGCGAGAGTTTAATCCGAGAGATTTGATAGCGCTGTAAAATTTTAAACACCACTGAAAAAAAGGTTTAGCATCGGCAAGTGTTCTAAGTGGAAATTTCCGCCACTGACAAATAGGGTTTGGAAGTAAACTCATAAAATTATTTATTATCTTAAATTTTCATATCGTCTATTGAATGAGAACCGTCCTTCCTTTTCCCCTCCATATAATATTAGCATGATTTTACATTGGAAACATATTATATCCGTTTCTTTCATAAGAATTAATATAAATTACTTCTGCACATTAATCTATCTAGGAAGAAGGGGATCAGCCCAGCTGAGCTGAATGAAAGGAGTTAGAATATATAGTAATGAGGGCTGAGAACTATTAATAGCTAAGTAGTGCTGAGCCTGAAGTTCTTGATTGATGTTATGAATGAGAGGGCATTATCCCTTGTGTGATCTAACCAACACACACACACATACACACACACACACACACATATAGGCTATATATATATATATATATATATATATATATATATATATATATATATATATATATATGTGTGTGTGTGTGTGTGTGTGTGTGTGTGTATATATATATATATATATATATATATATATATATATATATATATATATATATATATATATATATATATATATATACCTTCTATTTAAGAACGATTGGTGGGGCAAATGCTTTGGCGAAGGAAAAGAGAAAGCCCTACAAAGTGCTGGAAAGAAGGGGCGCAGTACATATTTGGATAAAAGGGCTTAATGTCCAATAAGTGTAAAAATAAATGCGATAAAAGTGTGTGCATATGGCGGTGAACACGTTCATGACTTGTGGATGTATGAAGCAATTGAGGCTTCATGACTTACAATTATTGATGCAAGTCCGAAGGTCAAAAAACACTAAATGGCTAACAAGGAGCTGTGTCCGAGTAATATTTGAACTTCTATGCAATGTCCCCTCATAAGCTGATGTACCAAAATTTCTTTTAGAATGTGAGATCATTTCTTTCAAATACGAGACAAAGTAGATAGCCTACTAAGACTATCGAAATCTTTCTAAAACCCCCTACGTGAAGGCTTTTCATTAGAGTCCATGATCCTCAGGTGGTTGACAGAATCTTAATTCCGATTTTATTATGAGGCGATTGGTATGATGAATATACAGTAAAAAATTTCCCAGCTGGTTTTACAGTTGTAACCACATTAAGTTCCGTATTTTCAGTTGCGAAATGGGAAAGAATTGGCCGTTGGAGCGGCTTCTTTTATTTTTATTTATTCAATCAATCTCTGAATTCCAATAACTCTTTGTTCTTTGCAATAAAGCTGTCAATCATTTGCCTTCTTAAATGAGGCTATTGCAGCACTCCGAGTTTAAATTTTATCTTATTCCTTTTCATAAGTTTTCTTTGGTGAGAACTGAGGATTTCTCTTCATTTCGTAAGAAAAGCACCATATGTGCTACTACTACTACTGCTACTACTACTACTACTCCTACTACTACCACTACTACTACTACTACTACTACTACTACTACTACTACTACTACTACTACTACTACTACTAATAATAATAATAATAATAATAATAATAATAATAATAATAATAATAATAATAATAATAAACTTTTTCAGCATAATACATACTGTATACTGTATTTTAATGATTATGGATACTAATAAGTAAAAAAAAAAAAGAATACAATACCAAGTCACTTCTAAAAGCATAAAAACAACTGTTAGCATTCATCTTTCAGTGTAAGTCTGCCAGCGACGCTGATGTTCGATCGCCATACCAAGAATACGTCCATGAATTTTCATTAATATTTGATGTTTAATTTATGCCTTTCATGTTCCCCTTAAAACTTGTAATGAATATAAATGATCAGTATATCTCCGATAAATGGAACCATCATTTCTTGGTGATCTATGAGCAATGAAAACGATAAACATTATCGCAGACTATGTCGTGCAAAAGAAACAATTTCAATGAGGACAAATCATTTAAAATACTTAACAAATATCAGTCATTTGTCCGTTTTTATAAAGATCAAGTACTGAGTTCTCTAACTTAGTTTCATTTGTTTAATTGTGGTACACTGCATTTCCTAATAGTTTATTATTTTCGTAAATTTATAAGCGACAGAGGGAACGCAACTGAGACTAAATCACTGATATAATCAAAATGAGCATAAAACGAGAAAATGAAATAAAGAAATATTTCTAATTCTTGAAAATCTAGAACGAAAAGACCGATTCTCAGAAAGGAAGGTAAATATTCACGCAGCCTGAGTTATAACATCGAAGCCTTAAAATGTAAATTCTCTTTAGAAGAAATTATTATGTTCCATAAAAGCAATAAGTTACAGAAGAACGATAGAAACATTGATTTATAATTTATGTACTTGATCGATAAGAACTGCAATATTTGGAAATCAGCACATATGTATGATACGACAAAACGTGAGAAATATCTTTTACCCCCTTTCGATTCTGTGCACTGTTAGCCATCTGTTAAAATATTTGGAACCCAACCTCATACTGCTATGTAAATGAATCGAAAACTGTCCGGACTGAGATGGGATTTCATCTGGTCCATGAATAACGGTTACATCATATTATACTGGCTTAAAGTAAAGATAGTTAATTTTATTTTCATTCATGGTACATTTCTTACGTGCTGAATAATTTTCAATATGAAATGGTTTCAATTCTTCATTGAAATCATTTCCTTATATGATAAACTTTACTTATCAATCAAGGTGGAAGTTACAACATCGTCATTCATTCATCTTCGTAGGAAAGGTTTAGAAGCTTTATATTTCAGTTTACGGTTTTCATTTCTCTTTTAAAATTCATTAATTAATGTAAAAATTTTCATTATTGCTAAATAACTGTTCTTGTAGTGATATATAATCAACATAATTATCTAAATACTTCATCATCTAAAGGTATAACACGTTTATCTTTAGCTAGGAAAAGAATTTAATACTAATAGATGGTTTGCTTTTAGTAAAAATAAAAATTTTTATGTTAAGTACCCAACAAATATAAATGTTTTGTAAACACAAATATTTCTGCAAAATGTGACAGCGCACAGAATGGGAAAATATCCGTCTCTGAAAAGATATAAAAGAATTAAAAAGGCAAAAACAAAAAACTTGCACAATAATTTACAGCATATAACCATATGCTGTTAAAGATGTTAGATATTATGACACTCTATCCGCTAAACCCCAGTTGATTAAAATAATACTCATTACTTTTCTCATTATTTAAGGTTGCTTAAATATCGTTATTCCCTTTCAATAGTTAACTTACAAAAATCTTACAAAATCTTCTGAATTTTGTGTTATCCCTAGTCTGTAGCGAACAAAGAAAAACCACGTCCAGTGGCTCTCCAGTTTCTCATTCATGGCTCTGATAAAACAATCTGAAGTAGTCAAGAAGAGCAAAGAGCTTCCCGTAAATCTCTTGTTTCATCTCTCCCTCTCGATTCAAGTGTATACTAAATCGTTTTTATGTCACTGATTCCAATTACAAAGGTAGGATAAAACATAAAGTGTTACTTAATCATAGAACATTACAGAACACACACACACCCATATATATATATATATATATATATATATATATATATATATATATATATATATATATATATATATATATATATATATATATATATATATATATATATATATATATATATATATATATATATATATATATATATATATATATATATATATATATATATATATATATATATATATATATATATATATATATATATATATATATATATATATATATATATATATATATATATATATATATATATATATATATTTATATGCGTGTGTGTGTGTGTATACTCATACTAGTGGTTTGCAATGCATTGTGCATCTTTACGAAGATAAAAAGGAGAGAATATGGCCTCTCTCAGAATATACCTTTCCAAAAATTTTAGAAAAGAAAGAAATAAGAAAGCACAAGGGAAATGTCAATGAAAAATACGATGATACATGTGATCAAATCCCACCTACATTTTGTGAGATAATCCATGGAACGCGCAGATATTGCTAACGTTACAAAAATCCTTAAAAGAAATGACGACCCGAGTGAGGCATCGACCTCCGGTTCGAGGCTGGAAAAAATTAAAATATCAGAGAAAGAGAAAGCCAATTCCTGCTTTCCACCAAATGTATGTATAATGGGTGATAAATCTAAATTAAAAGATAGACAGAGGAAACAGCTTCCCATTAAGTGTCAAGCAAAGAATGCAGAAAACTCCATCAAGGAAGCTGCTGTGATTAAAAATGATCACGTATTAGTTTGGAAAATTGCAGGCACTGACCTATCAGCTAGGGTAGCACGTTACCATTCTCACTGCAGAAAAAATTATACAACCGGACAGAATCGCAATAAAAAAAAAAAAAGAGAATTCTGAGGTAAAGCAAAATTTAGAATTGCATAATGCTGCATTTGATCATTTGTGCATGTACATAGATGAAAACATACTAGATGGTGGCTCTGTTGAAAGAATTAGTTTACTAAAAGAACGGTAAATACAGCTCATCCGAAAGAGAGATTTTAGTTCCTTTAATCCATCCTATAAAACGTACAAACTCAATGACAAACTCAAAAATTTATGGAAAAAGATTAAGTTTGAGGCAGACAAATCATAAGTGCAACTATTGTACTGTTCACAGGTGTCACTAGCTGGGCTGTGGAAACAGCTTTTGAAATTGCCTCATATGATTTCAAACGAGAGGAAGAAGCACCATTGGCAATAAGGCGGACCACTATCGAATTCTTTAAAGAAAGTACCGATAAAAAATGGCCACCATCTAAAGAGGAATTGTAACAAGGCCCGAGAAAAGTGCACGAGTTATTGTAACACCTCTTGAGTATAGTCCCTTATAAAAAGTATGCCAAAATAAATAGGATCATTGTAAAGTCAACTGGTCGTGATATCTGTAAGGCAGTGACGAAAGGAGAATGCCTAAATAGCTTCTTTTGGGTATGACTGAGGCAACTTCCAGGGAGTTCTAAACGTCTAACCATTCTGAATCTTTTTGGCCACTGTGATTCATATACTTGCATAACTAAATTAGAGACAGCAATACATGATACACTTGTGAACAGAGAAGGTATTCTTCCAGCTGAATCCAAAGAATGTAATACGAAGTTAATAATTTTTGTTGGGATAATTTTGACGTGACAAGGGAAACTCCCTCAGGAACTGTACAACCCATACAGCACGTGACATTGTAATTCAAGAATCAAAATCCCCAAAATTTGAGCATCATAATTACTCTAACGACAATAGAAGTTTTTCCAAAACAAAAAGAAGGTCCATAAATTATTTTCCAGAGCAATTGAAACTTGTTTTGTTAAATGGCATAATGAACCAGTTATTGATCTGAAGAATGTCAATACCTCATGATATTTATGAAAACTGCCAGCTGATGCTTTATGGTTAGGGCAGTTATCTTTAACAGGAAACGAAAATGTAGGCGATAAATCTAAGATACATTACCTTCCTTTCATAAAAGCACCTGTAACTGAAAGCTCTACAGTCTAGCTAAGAATTAGTTTCTCAGGAGGCTTCTAAGGAAGCGAGCCAAAGTTACACTATAATCACATATGATTTGTCAGTTACAATGATGGACAAAAATTAAGAACGTTATTACTAGATTAAGTGCATTTCATACTGAATGCTCTTATCTTGCTGTGTTAGTAAAAAGGATGTGAAACAGTGGTTTTAAAAATATACTTACTGAACGTGAAGTATGTGCTAGTGGGTCAATTGATAAAGTCCTGTCAGGCAGGCATTACAATAAAACTTTACATGTACATAAGATCATGCTTGAGGCATTGGAAAGGTTACTAATGAAAAAAAGTTTGAGCATTCAGAAGGACCTGATTTTTCAGATAAAACATATGTCCTCATAAAATGCTCGCTGATAAACCCAGCATAGAGATGGTACAAATAGTAATAGAAGGGCACGCTTGACAACAAATAATGCTTAAATACACAGCATTCAAAGATGCAGTTCGTAATGGTAAGCATGGTAGAACTGCCAAATTTTGATAGACTATACTGACAGAGTCCTTCTCTTACTCAGATTTTAAATAGCCAGTTAAGAGAGCATTTTAGAACTACACGTATCATATTTGGCCCAATTATGTTAGTCTTTCCTTTCCTACGACCACTACAACTATGCAAGAAATACTACTTTTTATATGTTAGGCCTCTTGAATATGGATTCTAAACCAGGCTGTGGAGAACTGATTTGAAATAGTTTAAGTGTCAGTAGATCAGAACTATCTTCCAACACGCCAAAACATCTTGCGGGATTATTGAATTTAATAAAAATTATTCTGCATATATGCAAGATCTGAATTTGTTGAAAGTACACTTGATGTAATAGGTCTGAATGAAATAGGTATCTCAAAAAAGTCGTCGAAAAAATAAAAATCACCCATTAGGTCCAATTCCATGAATTTTAGTAACCGATGATGGTTTACCAGTTAAAACTAAAATAAACAAAACTCTTTCATGTTTATTATGTGGATTAAAACTTCGGAAATAAGGCACCTCTTCTCCAGAGCTCCGTCATCATTGACGGAAATGCCTGAACGAGCCTCAGTTGGAATATCAACTACGTTTGAACAGCTCTCTGAAAAGGTTTTTGATCAGTTACCCGATGTAAAACGTTTTTACTGTGACTTTTTCATAAGAACACCGAAAGACACAGAAGAGGATCTGGACAGCGTTATTTGGCAAGTGGAGGAGTAACTAAGATACCTAACAACTGGAAAAGACTTCCTCTCTAACAGTCAAAAAAAAAAAAAAAAAAAAAAACTGGGCCTTCTTTTAAGTTAATTCAAAAGAGAGAAATTTGCTAAGGAGTTGAAAAACAGGGTCATAAATTTTGTTTAAGAAGACCGGTTTGCTTATATTAGTAGTAATGATGGTTTCAGTTTGAAGGTAGAGGAAACTTCTAAGGTTGTATTCCTCACAAGAAGAGGTTGAAACGAAAATAATTTTGCATCTTATTTGATATTAGATAGTCGACCTTAGAAGATCATAGTATTATGATCAGATCTCCAGACACTGTTGCCTTCGTTCTTCTTGTGAAGTTTTCACAGAGAATAAAACAAAATTTAATTGATACTGGCACAGTATCCTCAAAAAATTGGAAGCGAAATGTGTGATGCATTGCCATCTTTACATACACATAACGGCTGCGATACAGTTAGCACTTTTGTCAGTTAAGGGAAACTATTGCCATTAATACGTTTGGAACGGTATCCAAAATTTGCAGATACAGTCAAAAGCCTTGGAAAAACTTCTAATATAGAGGAGAAGGAGTCCTTGAACTTGAACATTTCACTTGCCTCATGTAGAGATATTTTTAATGAAACATCAGTAAACAAGCTAAGGTACAGAATATTCACATAGCGCTTCGTCCTAAAATCAGAAATTCTGTTCTCTAACGATAGCATTGATATGAGTTTATTACCTCCATGCCAGTAGTCATATATTAACAGAAAACGTGAAAAGAGCTAATTATCAAGCTCTGATCTGGATGGAATAAGGCAGATGAGCAACATCCTGATACAGTCTCCCCTAATGGACATGGTTGTTGCAAAGTCAATGATGATTTGCAGTTGAGTTGGTGTAGCGGTTCTTTGATGTCACAAGAATAAACAGACGCATATGATGAGGAGGAGGAGGAGGAGGCCATTCTGAAGTAGAGGCTGAAAACTTTTTAGGCTGTTTTTATAAAGAGGAACACTTGTAATACATCAAAACATTAACATTTGTTGGAAAGTAGTATGGTTCCATTTGATATTTTCTGATAGTGTTTGTTTTATTTCAGAATATTGAAATCGTGCTTTTGTATTTTTTCACACTTTGGACACTACATATGCTGAACCAGAACTTCTTCTTAAAAATCTGAGAGATAGTAAAGGAACAAAAGATTTTTTTTCTTATCAACATCCCTATTAGAAGGAAAATTTCCGTACATTAAACGATAAATCATTGATTTTTACATTGAACTCTGGATTACCAAGTAGCTTGTTAAGAATTATAAGATAGGTTATAAATATAAAAGAAATATATGAATATACAAATACGTACTAAAACAGCATATCATATTGAGTATATGAAAAATATGTAACTCTTGCTTATCATATTTTAAGTATATAAAGCTGCACCACTTTGATTTTGGCTCTAGCACTTCAAAATCGCCAATATCATAATGGCAAACAAAGTTATTCCTATTCTATAAATATCACATATTCAAACGAAAAAAAATATACAGAAAAAACCCCGGAGTGGGAGGAGGGGAGGAGGAGAGGAGGGAAGGAGGTGCAAAGCTGAACCTCTCTTTGGTATGCTTCCAATGGAATACAAGGTGACTACAGATATTCTTTTTTACCGTACCAGTTTACTCCTTTATATAACGCTGAATATAGCTTATTGTATATATAATTACAATATCTACAGAAGTTCAAATTTTAAAAATATTATGGTATTATTATGTATCTTCACTGGAAAATATAGAGCAAATGCACTTATCCAGTTTTCCCAAAAAGAAAAAAGCCTGCATTTAAAGTCAATTTACAGTATCTTGTATTAGTTTTAAGTTTTGAATTCAACATTATTCAAAACATAAATATCCACCCTCAACTAACCAAAATTAGTTTATTCATATCAGAGCTGTGTGAAAATACGTAATTTATTTAAATCGATTTTTTTCTGTAAAAGTGTTTTGAATTTTGCTTTTTTCATGCAAATGCTCCTAAGGAAAGATGCTAAATAAGCAGATTCTGAATCAATGGACTCTAGATAATATAAAAGCAGGATCTGCAGATGCGGCGTCGCAAAAGCCACATCGTGACCGGCTGAAGTCAATGTTTCCGATATCGAAGGCTTACTGTGATAAAAATGCAAATTATTTCTTCAGTAATACATCTGAATGCTTATATATGCAGGTAACCCTCACACCTTCTTATGTAGATCATAAATACTCCGATTTATATCGATAATAATTAAACAATAAAAGCACACAAAAGAAGAGCTCGTGTCAAATAATCTACGCGGATCAAACGCAAATGAACGTTGGTCTTTCAATCATTGTTTTGTTGCATTGTGGTCAATGCATCTAGCGAATGAAAGATATTTTGATAATTTCTTGCATGTAAATTATATGAGTAGGGGTGATAATCGGACTAGCATAGAACAATGTTGTCTATGAGGCTGTCTGGGGTAGGTGAAAGGAACCACCACTGCAACACTGGATGGAAGGCGATGCTTGGCAGTAGTACTGCAGTCTTCTTTTCAGAAATCTTTGCATATTTAGATAATTTTTTCTTGAGCATGCACACCATTATAAGAGCTCAATAACTGGCCAGTTTCATGAGTATTTTGCCAAATAACTTATCGAGGAAAAGTTTGAAATCTCATTGAGCTTTCGTCATCCTTTGTGTATTCATGACATATATATGGCATAAAAGCCTAGCCTACACTTTATTTTTTAAATGTAAAGCACTGGAACGACTCTTAGGTAGAATGAATAATGGTTACAATAAGCAAGTCATTTCGACTGATTTCAAATGAAAATGAGTTCTAGTAGTGAACATTATAAAAGATCATTTTTCCCGTTTATCATAAAATTATTTTTATGTTCATGCAATGAAATCCACATGGAATATGGCATGACTGATAAGGAAATCTTATGATCTGAACATTTTGTGGGCATAGGTGTAGCCAGGCTATATCAATTATGGAAAGCTCTTTCGTTCTCTTGTTAGATATGAGTAGATTGATACAAGCTAGTCTTTCTTGTGGTTGTATAGGTACATTATCTGTACATATCTTCCTGTTAATGAGAAGGTGTGATGATTTATATCTCTACATGAGGCAAGTGAAATGTTCAAGTTCAAGGACTCCTTCTCCTCTATATTAGAAGTTTTCCAAGGCTTTTGACTGTATCTGCAAATTTTGGATACCGTTCCAAACGTATTAATGGCAATAGTTTCCCTTAACTGACAAAGTGCTAACTGTATCGCAGCCGTTATGTGTATGTAAAGATGGCAATGCATCACACATTTCGCTTCCAATTTTTTGAGGATACTGTGCCAGTATCAATTAAATTTTGTTTTATTCTCTGTGAAAACTTCTAAAAGAAGAACAGAAGAGCAACAGTGTCTGGAGATCTGATCATAATACTATGATCTTCTAAGGTCGACTATCTAATATCAAATAAGATGCAAAATTATTTTCGTTTCAACCTCTTCTTGTGGGAATACAACTAGGTTGTATTCCTCACAAGAAGAGGTTGAAACGAAAATAATTTTGCATCTTATTTGATATTAGATAGTCGACCTTAGAAGATCATAGTATTATGATCAGATCTCCAGACACTGTTGCCTTCGTTCTTCTTGTGAAGTTTTCACAGAGAATAAAACAAAATTTATTTGATACTGGCACAGTATCCTCAAAAATTGGAAGCGAAATGTGTGATGCATTGCCATCTTTACATACACATAACGGCTGCGATACAGTTAGCACTTTTGTCAGTTAAGGGAAACTATTGCCATTAATACGTTTGGAACGGGTATCCAAAATTTGCAGATACAGTCAAAAGCCTTGGAAAAACTTCTAATATAGAGGAGAAGGAGTCCTTGAACTTGAACATTTCACTTGCCTCATGTAGAGATATTTTTAATGAAACATCAGTAAACAAGCTAAGGTACAGAATATTCACATAGCGCTTCGTCCTAAAATCAGAAATTCTGTTCTCTAACGATAGCATTGATATGAGTTTATTACCTCCATGCCAGTAGTCATATATTAACAGAAAACGTGAAAAGAGCTAATTATCAAGCTCTGATCTGGATGGAATAAGGCAGATGAGCAACATCCTGATACAGTCTCCCCTAATGGACATGGTTGTTGCAAAGTCAATGATGATTTGCAGTTGAGTTGGTGTAGCGGTTCTTTGATGTCACAAGAATAAACAGACGCATATGATGATGAGGAGGAGGAGGAGGCCATTCTGAAGTAGAGGCTGAAAACTTTTTAGGCTGTTTTTATAAAGAGGAACACTTGTAATACATCAAAACATTAACATTTGTTGGAAAGTATGGTTCCATTTGATATTTTCTGATAGTGTTTGTTTTATTTCAGAATATTGAAATCGTGCTTTTGTATTTTTTCACACTTTGGACACTACATATGCTGAACCAGAACTTCTTCTTAAAAATCTGAGAGATAGTAAAGGAACAAAAGATTTTTTTTTCTTATCAACATCCCTATTAGAAGGAAAATTTCCGTACATTAAACGATAAATCATTGATTTTTACATTGAACTCTGGATTACCAAGTAGCTTGTTAAGAATTATAAGATAGGTTATAAATATAAAAGAAATATATGAATATACAAATACGTACTAAAACAGCATATCATATTGAGTATATGAAAAATATGTAACTCTTGCTTATCATATTTTAAGTATATAAAGCTGCACCACTTTGATTTTGGCTCTAGCACTTCAAAATCGCCAATATCATAATGGCAAACAAAGTTATTCCTATTCTATAAATATCACATATTCAAACGAAAAAAATATACAGAAAAACCCCGGAGTGGGAGGAGGGGGAGGAGGAGGAGGAAGGAGGTGCAAAGCTGAACCTCTCTTTGGTATGCTTCAATGGAATACAAGGTGACTACAGATATTCTTTTTACCGTACCAGTTTACTCCTTTATATAACGCTGAATATAGCTTATTGTATATATAATTACAATATCTACAGAAGTTCAAATTTTAAAAATATTATGGTATTATTATGTATCTTCACTGGAAAATATAGAGCAAATGCACTTATCCAGTTTTCCCCAAAAAAGAAAAAAAGCCTGCATTTAAAGTCAATTTACAGTATCTTGTATTAGTTTTAAGTTTTGAATTCAACATTATTCAAAACATAAATATCCACCCTCAACTAACCAAAATTAGTTTATTCATATCAGAGCTGTGTGAAAATACGTAATTTATTTAAATCGATTTTTTTCTGTAAAAGTGTTTTGAATTTTGCTTTTTTCATGCAAATGCTCCTAAGGAAAGATGCTAAATAAGCAGATTCTGAATCAATGGACTCTAGATAATATAAAAAGCAGGATCTGCAGATGCGGCGTCGCAAAGCCACATCGTGACCGGCTGAAGTCAATGTTTCCGATATCGAAGGCTTACTGTGATAAAAATGCAAATTATTTCTTCAGTAATACATCTGAATGCTTATATATGCAGGTAACCCTCACACCTTCTTATGTAGATCATAAATACTCCGATTTATATCGATAATAATTAAACAATAAAAGCACACAAAAGAAGAGCTCGTGTCAAATAATCTACGCGGATCAAACGCAAATGAACGTTGGTCTTTCAATCATTGTTTTGTTGCATTGTGGTCAATGCATCTAGCGAATGAAAGATATTTTGATAATTTCTTGCATGTAAATTATATGAGTAGGGGTGATAATCGGACTAGCATAGAACAATGTTGTCTATGAGGCTGTCTGGGGTAGGTGAAAGGAACCACCACTGCAACACTGGATGGAAGGCGATGCTTGGCAGTAGTACTGCAGTCTTCTTTTCAGAAATCTTTGCATATTTAGATAATTTTTTCTTGAGCATGCACACCATTATAAGAGCTCAATAACTGGCCAGTTTCATGAGTATTTTGCCAAATAACTTATCGAGGAAAAGTTTGAAATCTCATTGAGCTTTCGTCATCCTTTGTGTATTCATGACATATATATGGCATAAAAGCCTAGCCTACACTTTATTTTTAAATGTAAAGCACTGGAACGACTCTTAGGTAGAATGAATAATGGTTACAATAAGCAAGTCATTTCGACTGATTTCAAATGAAAATGAGTTCTAGTAGTGAACATTATAAAAGATCATTTTCCCGTTTATCATAAAATTATTTTTATGTTCATGCAATGAAATCCACATGGAATATGGCATGACTGATAAAAATCTTATGATCTGAACATTTTGTGGGCATAGGTGTAGCCAGGCTATATCAATTATGGAAAGCTCTTTCGTTCTCTTGTTAGATATGAGTAGATTGATACAAGCTAGTCTTTCTTGTGGTTGTATAGGTACATTATCTGTACATATCTTCCTGTTAATGAGAAGGTGTGATGATTTATATATATATATATATATATATATATATATATATATATATATATATATATATATATATATATATATATATATATATAAATAAACAAACATGTTACTGAAGAAATAGCTGAGCTACAAATACGCATGTGCCACATCGTCACCCATGAGTGGACGGATGAATTGAAACTGACTATATGTTAAGTCTTTCAACGAGCTATGTGCTGACCTGTGAAAGGTATATCTGGCGCAGGTGGCAATTATGTTGACGTTGGAGATTTCCACAGTTAGATACAGCGGGTATCTGACGCGTTCATTTGTGCCTTCTGATCGTGGCCAAAATGCATAAAGACAATGTGACAGATTGATGGAAGCGTTGTGATCCTTCGAACATTGAACCTGTGTCGTCACACTTCTGGGGAGGGGTTATTAAGTGAGTGCGTGCATATGTGCAATCTCTAATGTGCATATTATCAAGGAATTATACAACAGCTATTCACTTCGATTTACGGCTGGGTGTGAGTCGTTCTTTGTGCAGTGTTAGTGGAGAAGAACAACCACTGTGGGAAACGGTTACTTGGAGCCATAGAAGTGAGTAAGATAACTCATTAACACTTGTGTCTTTTCAAACATTACATAGAATACCCAGTTTACGTCACAGTGAAACTCCTCTGCTTCTCATTCATGCATTTCCCTGTTCTGTTCTCGATTATGCATTTTTCTGTTTTAAATGTCTTTTCTTTATACACCATTTCCGGTTTTAATATATGATATGATTCTTTTAACAGGAATTCTGGGTTCGTCCTGTGAAGACGAATATTTTGGAAGTGGTGTTCTTTTATACATACTATATGGTATTTATTTTGGTCTAGAATAATTATGATCTTTTTATTTTGTTTGGTGACCAGGGTGTTAATCACTAGTATTGGTTGGTGTAGAATCATAAATTCGACTGATTGTAAGTCTGAATTTCTTCTAGTTATGATTTCCATTTGTATGGGGTGTGAGTCACTTCATTTCATGACCATAGCTTTTGCTGCAATACTTTCGTTAATTTTGCAAATAAAGTCTAGTTTTGTATCTCGGCATTTTATTCCAGTAGGCCTTTTTCTGAGATGTAGTAAGAGATTATGATCCTAGCTGACCTTGTGTAGGGTCATAACAGTGTGGTGGGCAGCGTAATAGTTGAATAGATAGTCCATAAGTAGATAGGTTATAGGTTATGCTTCCGAAGAGACGTATCTTATTAATACTGGTATTAGCATCTCAGAACAGGGATTTTGATGGTTCAGCAATTCAATTTAGGCAAGTGTTGTGAAATGCACTCGAGTCAATCTTTCTCGAGCACGGGTGTCTGTGTGTGTTTAATGATGCATCACAGAGCACAAGGTTTTGGTGTGTTTATAGGTATTTCGGGACTTTATTTCATATTGGGGAATGGTTGGGGAAGAGGATAGTGTGTGCAGAATGTTTAATTGCGGTATCTTCACCGCTTGTGTGTGGTAAAACACGCGAAAACGAGCAAGTGTTTCTTTTCTCCCTCTCTCTCTCTCTCTCTCTCTCTCTCTCTCTCTCTCTCTCTCTCTCTCTCTCTCTCTCTCTCTCTCTCTCTCTCTCTTTGGTGAGAGGAATTCACACCGTGGCCGTTAAGCAGGGGCGTACAAAAGTCTTATTATTATTTTTTATTGTTAATTTTAGTGCCAGATTTGAAGTCTACAAACTGGTTAAGGGGGCGGGTAGATTGCTTTTTGATTGCACTGCAACAAATATCGGACGTTGGCAGTAGTGACGTCATCCCCTAAGTGACGTGTCGGCAACGTCATTAGTTTGGGTGGAGTTTCTCACCTTCTTCCCATCCTCTATGTAATTTTGGACATGGCTTATGTGTTTTTTTTATATAGCAATTGGCTGTTTGCATCGCATTTAGGGTTTAATAAAGGGATTATTTAATTACTGTTTTATCTCTGGAGACTGTAATTATTGGGAAATTATTGATTTTACTTTGGGTACATATGTGCGTGTATGCAAAGGGGAATCTGTTGCTGTGAGCTTACTCGGCAATTTTTGTCTTGACAACGGGAGAGGCGGACACGTCTCTGAGGTGATGCACTCAGCATTTTTTTTTTTTTCTGTGTGCTTCGGCAGATCATGGATGGGTTGGGGAGATAGGGGGCAGATATTGCACTAAGGGAAGGGGAACGAATTCTTTTCCTTTCTCTTTTTGTCCTCTCTCTCTCTCTCTCTCTCTCTCTCTCTCTCTTCCATTAGCTCAAGTCCCGTTTTCTTTACGTGAGAGCAGAGTTCCATTCTCTTTGCTTGTGGGTGGACTGAGAGTTTTTTTTTTTTGTTTCCCCTTGAAGACTCAAAGTTGATCGTGACCTACTTTGTGGTCAGCTGTGCACTCTGCCCACCTGTTTTTTTTTTTTTTCCCAGGGGATTTTGATTTAATTGTGGGTTTAATTAATTCTTTCTCTGGATTTTTGGGACTAATTGCTAGAGTAAAGGGAATTAACAGTGGGTGTGGCAGCATCGGGGAAGAGTATTTTGTTTGTAAAAAAAAACTTTTATTATAAATTTTTTTTTCTGTTAGGTGGGGAGGTGTTAGGAACAATCGTTTGACGGTTGTTCCCTTGGTGGGTTGTTGCCCCCTTTATTTGTGTTTTTGTTTTTGTGCTGGTGAGTAACGTCTGTCATGGAGTGCTTGACAGCATCAGTCAGGTTCGTAACAGCAACAAGTCAGGTTTGTAGCAGCAACGAGTCAGGTTGAGAGTAGCAGCAAGCCAGTTCTGGTAGCAGCAGCAGGTATCCGTACCTGCGAGTCAGGTTTCGGCAGCAGAGCAGCGAAGAGTATTTGAGGACGAGATGGTTGCCGTGTCGGCTCTGTCATGGTCGCCGTTACTGGAGGAGGGCATCAGCAATTCTCGTCAGCAGAGCAGCGGAGAGGTTTTTTGACATGATGGCTTCCATCTCGACTCTGTCATGGGCACCTGGAGTTGGAGGACTGTGCTTGAGGGCTAGATGGTTGTCGTATTGGCTCTGTCTTTGTTGTCCTGCAGCGTTCCTGTGTTGCAGCTTCGTCAGTGGATGTTTATGTACCTCCGGCTGTATGTATATTTTTCAGAAGGTGATTGCCTTTGTACTTCTGGTGTATCACGTTTTTCCCAAGTGTGTTGCAGTATTAAGGATTTCACTGTTATTTTTCTGTATGTATATTTTTGCACCCGGGAGAGTAATGTTATCCCTTAGGTCAGCCTATGGTTGTGTAGGGCGGGGAGATTCAGTCCGCAGTTTGAAGGTTTTGTTGAAATTCAGAAGAGCCAAAGGTCAATGGTTGGATCGAGTTCTCAGGCCCCGCGGGTTCGTTGTTTTAATTGTAATATGCAGGGACACATTAAGAGATTTTGCCATGTTAAATATTGTGGAAGTTGTAAAAGTTATGGTCATCCTTGTGGTCTTGTCCATCTCTGAGACAGTATAGTGGTAGGCCTATGTTTCAGGATTTTGGTAGCTCAGGTAAAAAAGTCACTCAAGGGGGTTTTTCGAGGGGATCTAGTGATCGGTAAGCATTGTCTAAAGACCAATCAGTTGTAAAGGAAAATTGGATGGGTGTTTCTTGTGATATAGGACTTGTGGGTGAACCCTCAGAGGCAAAGCCAGAGGAAAAAGTGTTCGTACATGGGGGCGATGTACAGTACGTATATTTATCGATACAGGCACCTCCATTAATTTGATGAATTATGAGTTTTTGAGATTGATGTTTTCTGATCATTCTTTAAGACCTGCTGAAGAGACAGTATGTGATGTTCAAGCAAATAGGTTACGGGTTTTGGGATACATAGATGTGGATTTATCTCATGGGGGTAGAACTTTTACAGAACCATTTTTGGTTATACAAGGGGCTGCTTTGGGGAATACATTGTTATTGGGTCATCCAGTGTGTCGGAGACGAAAAATCTCGCTTCATACAGGGGTGCGTGGTATAACTGTTGGAGTGCCTGGTGTGTTTGTGCCTTATGAGGGGATGGATGTGAGTATAGTGGATGATGATAATGGATTTGGTGTACATGAGAATTTGCGGGTGGATGCTGAACATGTGTCGGTGGGTAAGAAGTGTTTAAGGGGGTTTTTTCGGGCGATGTGGTTCTTGGTCCTGGTATGGTTGCTATGGTGAAAGTTCGAGTGAAAGGGGTGCATAAATCCAGACAGATGTGTATGGATGAGTGCAGCAAAAAGCTGAAGGGGATATTGTGTACGGGTTTTATAAACAAGGTATTGAGTTAAGGGGATACTTGGGTGAAATTGCTAAACTGTAATGATTCAGTTCGCAATTATCAGAAGGGTACTAATGCAATTGACTTTGCTGACTGGGTCGATGAAGTTAACTCAGTTGCTATTGTCGGGGATTTTTGTAGTATTTCAGAAGCAGATTTACAGGCTAGGAGGGAGGTTTTTAGGGATTATTTAGTCAATGCTGATTATAAAGAATATTTTGATGGTGTGGAAGATGTTCTGGCTGAGTTTGTGGACATAGTCACACTTAAAGGGGATAAGTTGGAGGACAAGACCAAGCCTATTTTTGTTCCTTCATATAGGATTCCATTTAAGATTAGAGAACAGGTAGAGCAATAGGTTAATAAGTGGGAGGAAGAAGGCATTGTTAGGCCCAGTTCATCAGCTTATAATATCCTGTTGTTGACAGTGCCTAAGAAGGATGATTCAGTGCGAATTTGTGTGGACTTTAGGAAGCTGAAGAAGAAAACCATTCCTGTGGCGTGTTTGCCAGATTTATTTGTTGAGATTGGGTCAAGAATATTTCTCCTTCAACTGATCTGTTGCAAGGGTACTTTCAAGTACCTCTAAGCGAGGAGGGTCGAGAGTACACAGCTCTCTCTTTGCCGAAGGGGCATTATGAGTTCACACGGATGCCATTTGGTTTATCAGGTATTCCTATGACATTTACTGGGATATTGAATACAGTTTTGCATGGCTTGTTAGGGAAAGGTGTATTCCTACACATGGAAGACATATTAGTTGCCACGGATTCAGTAGAGGAACATTTAGAGGTTCTTAGGGAGGTTTTTTAGGAGGCTTAGGTTAGCGGGTTTGAAGATAAAGTTAGCTAAGTGTAATTTTCTCAAGAGGCAGATAGTATATTTGAGTCATGTCATTTCTAAGGAGGAGGTTAAAGTGAATATTGATAAAGTACGGGCAATTGTGGATTTTGCTACTCCTAAGAATAAGAAACAGATTCTGTCATTCTTAGGCATGGATGGATTTTTCCGTAGGTTCGTGAAGGGTTTTTCTATTCTAGCGTCTCCCTTGACGGATGTCCTGAGGGATGGTGTGCAGTTTGTATGGGGAGATGGACAGCAATTAGCTTTTCAGAAGGTTAAGGATGCCTTAGTGAATCCCCCAGTGTTGAAGCATCCTGATTTGGAACACCCTTTTGTGTTGGTAACAAATGCTAGTTACAAGGGTATAGGGGCATGCCTTATGCAGAAGTTTGATGGAAGACTCCATCCGATTACATTTTACAGTAGGGAGTTTAAGACATGGGAGACTCCCTCTGATTGCATTTTACAGTAGGGAGTTTAAGACATGGGGTAGTAACGAACGGTTATGGTCAGTAGTGGACAAAGAGGCCTTTGCCATAGTGTCTATTTTGATTCATTTCAAAATGTTATTGATGGGCAATCAAGTAGAGGTTCTTACGGAACATAAGCCATTGTTGGATCTTTTCAATAAGCCGGATCTTTCCCCTAAAAGGGCTAGGTGATATCTAACAATCATGGATTTTGATGCCAAGATTAGGTATACAGAGGGTAGGCATAATGTAGTGGATGCCCTTAGTAGAAATTTTTCTGATGCAGATGGTACTCATGTATGTTATGTATCTGGAGATTGCATAGACTGGGATATTAGTTTAGCAGAAGCTAAACAGGATGAGGATGAGATTTTGGCAGAAGCAAAAGCGTTTCTTAGAGGGGAATTAGTTAGGAAGGGTTATAAGTTGCCTTTTGCAGGGCTTGAATTAGAAGGTAATTTGTTAGTTAGGAAGATTAGATACAGACTGAGGAATAGTCAGGGTAAGGGTGATACGACGTAAATAGTTGTTCCTAGGAGTTTAGTGCCTATGGCTCTCGATACAGTGCACTGTAGGTCTGGCAGTCCACATTTGGGCTTTGAGAAGATGTATCCGAATATACGGGGCAATTCTTTTGGAAGAATATGCTCACGTCAGTTGAAGACTTTGTGAGAAGTTGTTCAGTTTTTAATGTGTGTAAGCCATCGAGTGTCGTTTCTTGTAAATTGGGTTCATTTCCTATTCCCAGTGGGCCATGGGCCAGGGTCCATATGGATCTCTTATCCAATTTCTGTGGATCTAGTTAATTAGGTTCGTAGAGATTTTTCAGTTGAAGCATAAAACAGCTGAGGAGGTGACAGTCGCATTCTTTAATGGATATATTTGTCATTATGGGGTCCCTGAGGTGGTGATTACAGATAATGGGAGAGAATTTGTGAGCAAGATCTTAGAGTGTCTTGCGGATGTAATGGGCATTCGGAAGGTCACTATTATTCCCTATAGGCCAGAAGCTAATGGGCTGTGTGAACTGACAAATAGGCAGGTTATCGAAGCTCTCAAAATGAATGTAGGGGGGAATGATGCAAATTGGGATCGATATATTCCATAGGTACAGCATAACATTGATTCCATGGTTAGTGATACCATTGGAATGTCCCCCTAGGGAGCGCTGTTTGGTTACCCAACACGGGGTGTGTTAAATTTGTTACCTATTCCATCGGAGGATAAGACTGTAGTGGCGCTTGTTTCCAAGGCAAAAAAGAGATATGCATATCTTGCTAGGAATCTTGAAATGAAAATGAGGGATATGGTGGCGAGAAGCAATGAAGAGCCGGATACAGTTAAAATTGCTGTGGGAGATACGGTTTTTGTGAAAATAATGCCAGGAATCAGTTGAACTGTAAGCTAGGTCCTAAATTTGAAGGTCCTTGTCGTGTTGTAGAAGTAAAGAAGGGGAATAGATTTGTTGCTCTAGATAAGACTGGTGTGTCTCAGTTGACACATATCTAAAATTAAAAAGACAGGTTAATGGGAATCTTATGGATTAATTCCTGTGTTGTACTGTGTTTTTGATCATTTTTTCCCCTCTTTTTCTTTGTTTTTTTGTAGTGGGTTTTAAAGGGGCATGACTTGTAGTTTTTTTTAAACTGGGGAGGACGTTTGTCCATAGAGTTATACACATCTTTAATTGTCCGAGTTCAGTTTTTTGCTTTTGTGTATTATGATACTTAGTTAAAATTAGGTGTAAAATACCATAGAGTTTTATAGATACATGGCTTTCTTTTTTTCCGTTTTAAGATCTGGTAACTTTTATATTCTTTCTTTTGTTTCTTATGCTGAAGTCTCGTATTCCCATGACTTTGGGAGTCGTGGCATGGGCTAATTTCGTAGTGCGGTTAGGCCCAGGTGTTATTATACAAGAATATTATGATATGTAATTGCCTTCTGACACAATATCTTTGAGTGTTGAGTTCCAGAATAAAGTTCTGTTGCCTTTTGGGGGGTGAGATGAATATCGGACAGAATCTGTCTGATCTGTTACAGGGTTGGCTAACCGAACTTCATGCTACAGTAGTTAGGGTTAAGTATAGGATTAGGAAGACTTTAATATGGCTTCCGAATTTTAGGTGTTTCGATTTTTCAGTTCTCTTCTAGAAGGAGTAAGAGGCCTTTGGTAATTGGAGCCTTTATGATCCTAGGAGCGATTGCTAGTATGTCAATTGCTAATTTTGCTGAGAATTGAGTAGATGTCGACAGTATTTGCTAACCAGGGTAAAACTTTGTTGACTTTGCGAGATAGTTATGAGTAATAACGGTAAGGTTTTGAGACTTTAAGGACTTCTGTAAATAGATTATTGGTCACAGTTGATAGGATGAGGGGAGGTTTAGATGTTATGGTAGCTTTGTCTTCCTGTCAAACTACCTTGTTTGATATTCATAAAGAAGTGGAATACATGTCATCGGAAATTCAAACTCAGGTTAAGGCAGTGGTTGCCGCTTCTAAGGGGGAATTTTGTGAGATATTTTACCTCTCGGGTGTTTAGAATCGCCTTTAATGAATTCAGTATATCAATATGGTTCTCAGGTAATTTTTACTGGGAAGAATTTGTATGGGTAGTATTTTAAAGTTAGTGTACCTGATAGGGGGTTGCTTGTGGAAATTCCAGTTAGTAACTTGGAATTGTTTCATAGTTTTATCATACAACCTTTCCTCAGTGGTCTTAATGGTTCAGTAATAGTATGGGATGGTGAGTAGACTACGTACAGTACCTTTTGTGTTGAATGTCGACATGACTGGCTTATGTTTTACACCACTTCCTCGCAGCAGCGCCTTATGGAATGACTTCTATGAGCCTCAACTGATACAAGTTGGATATGGGGGCCGTCTACATTACGCCTGCACGTCCCTACACCTGTGCCTTCATGAGAGGATCCATGGTTTTTTTTTGAGAAATGTCGGGCGGGACGTCTACAAGTCGCCGTCGTTGCTGGGAAACACCTGGCTGCCATAAAGGATTCGTGGGCGTCGCACTCAACACGGGCTTGTGGAGTCGCAAGCCACTCAGGATAGTTGGATAGTCAAGAATTCAAGATGTGAAGAGAAACATGGGCTTGTACAGTCACAAACCATCCAGAATTTTTAGATCATCAAGAATGCAAGATGTGAAGTGATGTGTTCTACAATGAACTATTTATTGGAATAACAATCGTGCATATGAGACAAATAACTTTCGTATCTAGTGCATATGGTTTACTATGATTTTTGGAGCTTGCCCTTACTGAACTTTTGTTATGGATATTTGTCGTACCTGGATGAGGGCGCCCAGGGTACGTAGGCCGAGCTCCTATTAAGTCTTTTAGTGAACTATGTGCTGACCTGTGAAAGGTATATCTGGCGCCGGTGGCATTTATGTTGACGTTGGAGGTTTCCACAGTTAGATACAGAGGGCATCTGATGCGTTCATTTGTGCTTTCTGATCGTGGCCAAAATGTATGGAGACAATGTGACAGATTGATGAAACCGTGATCCTTTGAACATTGAACCAGTGTCGTCACGCTTCCGGATAGGGTTTATTAAGAGAGTGCTTGCATATGTGCACTCTAATGTGTATATTATCAAGGAACTACACTACAGCTATTCACTTCAATTTGCGGCTGGGTGTGATTCGCTCTTTGTGCAGTTTTAGTGGATAAGAACAGAGACTGTGGGAAACAGTTACGTGGAGCCATAAAAGTGAGTAAGATAACTCATTAACACTTATACCTCTTCAGAAATTATATGGAATACCCAGTTTGTGTCACAGTGAAACTCCTCTGTTTCTCCATTATGCATTTTCCCGTTCCGTTCTCCATTATGCATTTTCCTGTTTTAAATATCTTTTCTTTATACACCATTTCAGGTTTTAATATGTGATGTTTCTTTTAACAGGAATTCTGGGTTCGTCCTGTGAGGACGAATATTTTGGAAGTGGTGTTCTTTTAAACATACAACGCGACATTTATTTTGGTCTAGAATAATTATGACTTTATTTTGTTTGGTGACCAGGGCGTTAGTCATTAGTACTGGTTGGTCCAGAATCATTAATTCGATTGATTGTAAGTCTGAATTTCCACTAGTTATGATTTCCATTTGTATGGGGTGTGAGTCACTCCATTTCATGACCGTTATGCTGAAATACTTTCATTAAATTTGCAAATAAAGTCTAGTTTTGTATCTCGGCGTTTTATTCCAGCAGGCCTTTGTCTGAGATGTAATAAGAGATCATGGGATAGGGTATCTGACCTTGTGTAGGGTCATAACATATTGTCACAAGATCTTTTTACCTTTGTCCCTGCAAATCGAAGAGTTAGGCGGTTTCTTTTCGCAGAATGGGTTAAGACTCGGCTCTAAAACGATAGTTCACATGACATCTTTCTCCACGACTTCCATTTGACATAAAATTGCCAGATATCAAGTTTGATATTTGATTCTATTTCTGTTACACTAAATAAAGATTATCTTACAACTTGAGGGGGGTCTTCAAACTGAGTTTGTTGCCACAGATGAATGTGCGGGATGTTTGTATAGAAGTCTCTCTCTCTCTCTCTCTCTCTCTCTCTCTCTCTGAGAGCACTCGTCACTGAATTCAGAGATAGCTACCGTCGGTGGATAAAGTCCATCAGATAACTATCATTTATTAGTTATTATTCCCCTTCGGTATTATTTCCGAGGTAGAGTGAATTGGATATTCAATGTAACTTGTTTTTAATGTTTGCGCATATAAAATGTCACGGTGATGTAATAAATATTCATGCCCACACAGACACACACAATCATATATATATATATATATATATATATATATATATATATATATATATATATATATATATATATATATATATATATATATATATATATATATATATATATATATATATATATATATATATATATATATATATATATATATATATATATATATATATATATATATATATATATATATATATATATATATATATATTATATATATATGTATATATTTATATATATATATATATGTATGTATATATATATATACATACATATACATACATACATACATACATACATACATACATACATACATACATACATACATACATACACATATATATATATATATATATATATATATATATATATATATATATATATATATATATATATATATATATATATATATATATATATATATATATATATATATATATATATATATATATATATATATATATATATATATATATATATATATATATATATATATATATATATATATATATATATATATATATATATATATATATATATATATATATATATATATATATATATATATATATATATATGAATATAAGAAGGCCCATAAAACACTATTTAAACGTTGAAACCATATATTTCGGGCACTTGCTTCTGTGCCCCTGTTCACTGGTAGAATATGGACAGGTGGAAAATTACAATGGTATATATACATAAACATAAAGGTGTGGCCTTAGGCCTCCGATGGTATGGAGGTGGCGTTTCTTCAGAAGGAGGAGAATGACCAAATTCCCTAGTGGTTTTTGGCCTCATTAGCTCCCGTTTGGCGATGGATCTGGCGGTCGCGTTTCTTGGGTCATCTTCTTCAGGAGGGGTTTGAGGATTAAGGTGTCGATGTCGTCTGATTTCCATTGTCCTCCTGACAGGTTCATATTGTTGGTTTGATTGATGATAGCAGATTCCAGCATCTTTCTTTTGTACGGACAGCTACTTTTGAAAACCAACTCCGCCCCACTCCAGTTAATGACATACCCTGTATTTCTGATATGTAGGAAAATTCCCGAACTCTCCGAGGCGTAACGTACTGATCTTTTGTGCTCTGTTATTCTTTGCGAGAGCGATCTACCTGTCTCGCCTACGTAGATGTCATGACAATTGCTACATGGTATCTTGTAAACTCCGGCTTCTTCCCTTTTGTTATTTAAGTATACGTTAATGAGCGAACTCCCGATGGATTTGGGATAATGGAAAATTAAAGGATTGCTAAACCTGAGTTGTTCGGTGGCCTTTTGGATGTTTTCATCGTACGGAAGCTTTATTTTGTTGTTGAAATCTATTTGTCTGTTGTGAGTGGGACCTCTATAGTATATTTTATTCGCTTTGTTAATAGCCCTCTCGATAATGTGTGGTGGATATAGCAGTTGCGTTAGGTGTTGGCGGATCGTGTTAAATTCTTTATCCAGGTACTCATTTGAACATATCCTAAGTCCTCTGAGGAATAAGTTGCACCCTACCATGATTTTTACTGAGACGTCGTGGTAGCTTAAGAAATGAACGTAGGAAACAGCGAAGGTGGGTTTTCTATATACTGTAAATGCATACCTGTTCTGTTTTCTTATGATCAGTACATCTAGGAACGGCAGTTTTTCGTCCTTTCCCATTCCATTTTAAATTTTATGGTCGGAACTAGCGAATTTAGCCTATTAAAAAATTCATTAAAGTCCCCAGCTATTGTCCCAGAAAGTAAAGATATCATCTACGTATCTAAGCCAGATCATATTATGGGGTTTGATAGACGACAAAAGTTCTGTTTCGAAATATTCCATGTACAAGTTTGCTAGAAGGGGTGATAGGGGACTTCCCATGCTACAGCCAAATTTTTGTTTGTAAAAATTACCATTGAAAGAAAACACGTTGTTAGTTACACAGAGGTTGATAAGTTTTAAAGTTTTATCTATGCCAGGAGGACAATGGAAATCGGACGACATCGACACCTTAATCCTCAAACCCCTCCTGAAGAAGATGACCCAAGAAACGCGACCGCCAGATGAGGCCAAAAACCACTAGGGAATTTGGTCATTCTCCTCCTTCTTAAGAAACGCCACCTCCATACCATCGGAGGCCTAAGGCCACACCTTTATGTTTTTGTATATATACCATTGTAACTTTCCACCTATCCATATTCTACCAGTGAACAGGGGCACAGAAGCAAGTGCCCGAAATATATGGTTTCAACGTTTAAATAGTGTTTTATGGGCTTTCTTATATTCATATTACACTGTAGTATTACAGGAAAAGACATTAATATATGTATATATTTATGTATATATATATATATATATATATATATATATATATATATATATATATATATATATATATATATATATATATATATATATATATATATATATATATATATATATATATATATATATATATATATATATATATATATATATATATATATACATATACATATATATACATACATATACATATATATATATATATATATATATATATATATATATATATATATATATATATATATATATATATATATATATATATATATATATATATATATATATATATATATATATATATATATATATATATATATATATATATATATATATATATATATATATATATATATATATATATATATATATATATATATATATATATATATATATATATATATATATATATATATATATATATATATATATATATATATATATATATATATATATATATATATATATATATATATATATATATATATATATATATATATATATATATATATGTATAATATGTATATATTATATTATATACTCTACATACATAAACTTCAGTTCAGCATCTAGTGTTTAATTATTTATCCTCTAAATGAAACTCTGAAACTCTCGGGTATGTTGAAAAGGGCAAGACAATGAAACGTTGAAGCGCTTTCCCTAAATCAGACTAGAAAATATGTGTAGGTGACTACCTGAGCTTTAAACTTTTGAAGTTCCCTAGAGACTCGGGGAGAGAGAGAGCGACAGTTACCGTTTTGAAAAATATGACAAGTTTATAAGGAATGAAAATGCATGTACATTGTTGTTTACAAGTTACGTATAAAGATCGAAACATAAAAGCATTTCACATAATATTGAACGCAATTATTCATAGAAAACAAACATTTCACTCAATTCTTCATTTGACTATTCATATTTATCATGTTGAGGAGATAAAATACATTCCACTACGAAAACTACGAGTTTTTACCCCTTAAATCTCAATCTCATTCTGCAATTGTAAGTAAGTTTTATTAACCGATGCAAAGATGAGATTCAAGGATTACCACTTAAAACCTTACAAGAGTGGACCAAGTTTTCTTGGAAAATTGACTAGGTGCTATTCGTCTTTTAATGGGGCCATTTATTCTTATTTTTACTGTTTTGCTCCCTTCAGTAAATTAAGTGGCTGAACACAATAAGAGAGCCCTTCTAAAATCTCTTCTTTAAGACTATCAACTTGTTTTCTGTCCTTCCAAAGTCCGTATGGACTCGCCTTTGGAATGGTCATTCATTTCAAAATCATGCGTTAGTAATATGCTATTTTTGCACATGAATATTTTATATATATATATATATATATATATATATATATATATATATATATATATATATATATATATATATATATATATATATATATATATATATATATATATATATATATATATATATATATATATATATATATATATATAAACTAAATATCTTAATAACCACAAAAGGGCATAACAGAAAACACCGATAAAAACAGAGACAGAGAGAAAAACAGAAAAGGGTCGATAACGAATTGAGTGATCCCAGACGTTGAAGCCGACCGACCGCCACCTATAAGAAACATGTTTTGTATCTCGTACGTAAAAAAAAAAAAAAAAAAAAAGTGTGATGAGCGCTTTTAGTGAATCAGTTAATAGAGGCCAGAAGTTAATAGATATAAGAACACCATGAGAGCTTCGTGATTCATACGTTCAGAAGGACCGTCATATACAGAGGTCAGTTGGTAGTAAGGCACCAAGGGTAGAGGGTGTTGAGATGTGTGGAGGGTGACAGTAAAGGCCCAAAGTGATCTGTGTACTTATATGAAAAATTTCTGAGTACCCAAAGACTAAGTAAGAATTCTATGTCCAAGTTTACGACTTATAGATTTTACGAGTCGCTTTTAAGATAAAGACTTGGTTACTACTACCCAATAAAAGGTGGAAAATTTATAGAATTTTAAGATTCTAATAAATGTATTAAAGGCAAAACACAATTTATTTCAACACTGAACAAACTAAACTCTTTTTTTCATTTAAGATAGCTCACATCTGAGCTCGATAAGGTGAGTGCAAGATAACACACATCAAGCAACTTGTTAGGATACTACTTAGGTGAAACTCCAAGAATAAATCCCATGCAATATATATATATATATATATATATATATATATATATATATATATATATATATATATATATATATATATATATATATATATATATATATATATATACATACATACACACACACACACACACACACACACATATATATATATATATATATATATATATATATATATATATATATATATATATATATATATATATATATATATATATATATATATATATATTATATATTCCACCGACAGAAACAACCTTCGGCCTCAGTGACGAATTTTCTACCATTCGGCTGTCAAGAGAGCCAAATGGAAGGACACGCGCCACTGAAGCCGGAGATCGAATCCGCCTGGTGACGAACCACCTATCAACTGTACAGTATTTCCCCTTCGTATTATTTCCGATGTAGATTGAATTGGATATTAAACAACATTTTCATATATATATATATATATATATATATATATATATATATATATATATATATATATATATATATATATATATATATATATATATATATATATATATATATATATATATATATATATAAAACTACTTTGTTCATGTCCTAAACCCAAAGGGGGATACCGTTTCAAATTCTGTTATAAGGAGAAATGTTCGGTAGACTATATAAATAAGTCAAATCAAGCACAGATCAATAATGATATCATACTTACGACTTTTAATTTATATTCATTATGAACCCATTGAGGACTTTATACAATTTTTATCTGATAACCTGGTAGCAGACACCTGTTACTCTCGCAGCTCATTCATGATTATGGGAAATTCCCTGTTACTAGTATAGTGTAATCATTTTGTGAAATCTTTAAGACAAGATTATTAAGCAATATTATTCCACAAAATGTAATATAGTTTCGATTTATGATAATATAATCATAATCTGGATAAGTAAAATTCAGTATGGAGATGGACACAGCATTGTTTAACCTCTTCGGATTGTCATATGTACAGAGACCACGGTAGATTTAAACTTATTATTTACTCAGAACGTACCAATATTCCTGAATCTGTGGATATTGTTACCATAACATTAAAGCAATGAATTAATATTCACAGCTGTAATTCTAAGAAGATTACACGTATGTAGCCCTAGATATACAGATAACAACAACATACTGTTATTAAGACAATAACAACTAGGATTCCCTTAACCATAAAGAAGTACCTTATAGATACTTCTCATCTTATTGAAATCTTTTCTACTATGTAGCTTAATAGAAATTTTATAAATATTATCAGTATAATAATAAATTAGACTAAAAACCTTCCTAAAGGTTGTGAAACATATCAATACTTGTGTTACTCATGTGATAAAATCTGTATTTGTTGATTTGAAAATTTAAAAGAAAACAAACGACTTAAAGATATATACGAATTGTGGCACTATAATTTTCGTTTTAATCTTACAGTACAAAGTTCTGATAAAAATATGAAAGTCATAATAGGAATATATATATTGGATTTATTTATTTTCAAAAGAAATTTATGGAACTATTTGTTTTTATGAAGTGTACAGTACTTACCCTGGCCTAAATGAAAATGATAAACGTCCATTTTCAATTAAAAAATAACAATGACATAAGTACAGCTCTCTTTTAATAATGCAATTTTTTATGGCACATTTAACCCCTGCCATAATGATTAATCTTTCTGTTGTCCATAGGCATGGCTGTAAGATCGTTTGTGGTTTCGCTCTGGCACAAAATATTATCGAATACATGAAACCATATAGCAATAAGCCTGTCATTTCATTCGTTTGTTGTGCCACTATGCATAAATATATCTCTATGTTTGCGGGTATATAAATATATATGAAATCCAGGGATTTCGCCAAATCCCTAGGGAATATGTGAAATGACCAATTCGCTTAGAAACATTTGATCCCCATGGACTAGTATTAAATACGGCAAAACAATGTAGATGAATTACTGTGTCACCGTGTTTAGTACTAGTCCTCGGGGATCAAATGCTCCTAAGTGAATTGGTAATTTCATATATTCCCTAAGGATTTCGTGAAATCCCTGATTTCATGTATTTACTGTAACATATATAAGAATTATCAGCATATACGAGAATGGACTTACTAGTTTGGCTCACGCGAAGTGAACGTTTTTGCGTAGGACTTCATCAGCAATAGTCTACGTCTCTTTCGATATACACAGATTAAAAAAAATATTTGTCTCTATTTAATTAGACCTATAACAAAAAAATATTCATAGTTTTATGAAACGTATATTTAATTTGTAATCGGAAATCGCTAGTTATTTTATTCTCTTTACAATATTAGAGCACAAAAAAATTCACAGGAAAAAATCTGGTATAAGAAATCCCCGATTCCTAATATAGTATCTTTTATTGGAAATTACGGAATTGTGAAGGTAACCAGTAACCGAAACGTCAACGCAATCAATAGGCAATGGAGTCTAAGCCTTTGGGCTAGATTTTTTTAGATGAATTCTTGACGAATGCATAATTATGATCTAGCAATGATTGTGTTGAAAACTTCTTGGAATTGGAGAAAATTTAAAAACCGTATTCATGAACGAAGGTAGGGCGACGTACCATAGATTAAGTTAGTCTTGGTTAAAAGTTTCATAATGCCAATTTACACAGCAAAGTTATTGGACGTTACATTACTGAGAGTGCAGTAATGTGTTGACAGTGTTTTATGTTAGTCTATTATGAGGGTGCATATATATATATATATATATATATATATATATATATATATATATATATATATATATATATATATATATATATATATATATATATATATATATATATATATATATATATATATATATATATATATATATATATATATATATATATATATAAAGTATATATATATATATATATATATATATATATATATATATATATATATATATATATATATATATATATATATATATATATATATATATATATATATATATATATATATATATATATATATATATATACATACATACAGTATATGTGTTTAACTTTAACTAATGAATGTATTGAAGTCTAGCTTGAAAGACATTGATTTGATAAATCAATGTCTGATAGCAGTGTGGCATATCAAATAGGTATTCCATATGGCACAAGCCCTAGACGGGTGTTATTACTGCTTTATAAGGAAATATTTTATTTTGTCCACTTCAACTAAAACTTCCTTAAACTAATATGAAAAATTGCAGAAAAACAGATATTTTACTGACTTATATAAGAACTGATATTTTCATAGTAAGGCCATATGCACATGGACTAATGCCAAGGACTTCTGTTTATAACACCAAAAAATTAACGCTTCAGACTAAATTGGGTAGGAGTTATAAGATTATAGCATGTGGTTAATTGTTATGTAATTCTGACATTTTGAACCGGCGATTAATTACATGGGACACTGATAAAAAAAATATAAATTGTAAGTGAATTTTCATAACTGGCAAAATTTTAAAAAATCAGTGTGTTGATATAAAGATATATAAAAATAGCTATAAAGCGTCCAGTACTTAATTTTCTGATTGAATATCTCACCTAGGCATTACCCCGCTCCCCCCTCCCCCCCCTCTCTCTCTCTCTCTCTCTCTCTCTCTCTATATATATATATATATATATATATATATATATATATATATATATATATATATATATATATATATATATATATATATGTGTGTGTGTGTGTGTGTGTGTGTGTGTGTGTGTTGTATTGGATTATCTCAGAAAGTTCTAAGCCTAAAGTATAAGGAGCTATGCGTTACCTAAAAGAAATTACGTTCGGTTTTATTTTTTCAGTATTCAACTACAAAACTGTTGACTCTTGTCGCAGCTTTCTCAAAGTTTTGAGTGCTTTTCGAGTATAAATATTTTACTTTCCCGAAGCAAGTTACGCAGAGACATCCCTTGACTCGAGGAACCTTTTGGATTTATTTGAGTTCAGATCTGGAAAAGTAAGAAGATTTCTCCATTTTACGAACTTTCACAGCGGGCTTCGTAATCCAGGTAGCGTTGCAGAAGCATTATCATGTAGAAACACGATATACAGCACATTGCGAGACGTGTTACGGACATGAATGATTGATCATTAATTCTAGAAAACCGCTCATTCGATCATGATGACGCTGTGATATGCACTGAGACCTTAGTCTTAACTAGCATTTATTTTTGGTAGGTTGAGACCCAGGACCATTGAGATTAATCTGTGATTCATCTGTCTACAAACCACTGGTTAGATTGTTCACAGCTTCAGTTTTACCAGAGCCTCGAACAACGCAGCATATATTTTCCAACACGATTTATGGTGTCTTCCATGTGCGGGAAAAGGAAATCACAATTCTCTGCGATGGTGTATTCCAGGCAAGATGAGCTATGAAGTGTAAGGTCTGGAACCATATGATAAATATGGGATATATTTTTCACCAGCTGGATGAGGACATGGGATGCAGTAATGGGTAACATCAGCTTGCCTTAATTACTTTGTGAAAATATAACATAAAGAAATCGTATTGGTTAAATTCAGTTAACCATAGAAAATATATATATATATATATATATATATATATATATATATATATATATATATATATATATATATATATATATATATATATATATATATATATATATATATATATATATATATATATATATATATATATATATATATAAATAGAGAAAAAGAGAGAGTTTTTGCTCGATATCTTCAAACAGAATGATCATACCACAGTTATGGCTTTCGCTGTGAATCTAATGGATATTCTTTTAAAGCTAATAAGGAAGATTAAGGGCGGTTTGTTTAAGTCATATACTGTTTTAGTATAACATAAAATGGTTAATTTCATGTTATTAATAAATTTCAGTTTTAAAGACTCGCTTTCCTTGTACACCTTTCAACCGATGACGAATAACCATAAATTTTTTGACAAAACTTACATTAGCTCTCTTTTACTGAATTGCAGAAATCGCATTTCGATAACATTTGCTATCAAGGTGCTCCATTATCCAGTAAGTACTAGAATTATTTTTTCAAAAATTGTTATATTAAAGATTTTTTAATAATTCTTGGGACTTCAATACACAACATTAAATGCTTGCCGCTAATTTTTGTGGTGTTGTAAATTATTCTCATCAGGTTGAGCATAAAAAATGTATGTGGTAGAATAGCTCACAGAGCGATTTTAGCCTGTATATTCTTTGCATAAGCCCTCGGAGTAAGATATTTCTTCCCATTTCTAGCACCCCATGAGATATCTATATTTCACGTGGAAGGTGCTCTTTGTATATAAGGAAATATCTTGGGATACATATCATACCTCATCTCTCTCTCTCTTCCCTTTGTTTCAGCAATAGAATAAGTAAACACAAAAGGAAACATGCGATACTTTACTATTAGTTAAACCAAAATAAACTATCATGTAACTACTGTGATTATTGGTAGACAGTGCAGAATACTTAAGGTTTTCCTTTGCAAAAGTAAAAAAAAAAAAAAAGTGAAACTTTCTTCTTCGAATTTACGTTATCTTTATGCTTTTTATAATTATCTTGTGATCTTCTCTTGCTTTTTCCTTGCATTCTCAGTAATCAATAACGCACACTCATTAAAGCACCCTCAGTTTTACAAAGCAAAGCACAAGAAGGTACACATACACACATCAAAGGTAATCCATCATCGTTAGCAACTTACATGTACAAATTCTTCCTTTCTAGAGATGTATTTCATATGCTGTATGAATATTTCATTAATTTACTCTCATGATTTTTTTAAGGTTTCCTTTCATTACTTCTTTATTCAAGTGCACACTAGGATTTTTACATCCCCCCAAAAATGGCTTTTCCTTCCGTAATTAACTCAAGGGTAACTGCATACCTAAATTTGTTTCGTTTTCAGCTTAGGTGCCAAAACTATGTTTCCCTGCTTTCGTGTTTCATTCGCTTTTGATAAAATGAAAACCTTATAATTATTTTTTTTTTTTTACAGGGATGGTGGAATAAAATAAGGTTACAAATTGTAGGAATGACATCAGAACACACCGAGAACCCTCCTCAATGAAGAAAAAACCACAAATCACGATGTATTTAGTTGTTTTTCACGTCAATTGAAATCTTTTTTATATGATGTGGCCAGAAAACTGGGCATTCTTATTTAGATATCCCGCATGAATTCAGATGACTGACTTTATGATAAAATATGCCTCGGCTCATTCGTTTCAGCATTTTTCCTAAGGAAAACTCCTGAGCCTAAACAGCTTTCTGGTAGTCAAGGAGAGCCTCCACTCCATAAATGTTTGGTTAGATATCGCCGAGCTATCGATCCATACATTAACTCATTATTCTCTTACTTAGCTGACATTTTGTGCCCTGTTATCACTCTTCTTTGCCCTTTTTCCTCCCTAACCTATTTTCAGTTACTTATTCTTGTTACCCCATACCCTATCTATATTGTCCTCTGCTATCTATAATCCTACATTCACTTTTATCTAATTATTTACGCGTTTATTCACAAGAATAGGCGCCGGTACTAAATCTGGGAAAAGGAAATGAAAGCACAATGAATGTAGAAAGAGTGATATGTAGAGATGTTGTAGTACTGATAGAAATAGTGAAGCAAAACTGCAAAATTCTTGCAGTAGGTCAACATTAAATATGAGCAAGGTAACGTTGCGAGGTTGAATGGAAACCATTAAGATGTAACAATTAACGTTAATACAAGCGGAGTAGGAATGCAAGCACTTCATTCTCGTAGGTACTTGGGAGTGTAATAGGAGGAAAAGACATTAAGCTGCAAGGTGAGGGATATATGTATTCCACTGGGAAGAGACAGAGAGTATCTATGAAGGCCAAGGTGGCACGGGATGGAAGGAATGTTGTATGGACTTCCTTTATAGAGACGCTCATTGTTAAATACGTATGATAGAGCAGATGATAGAACTGTTTAGAATAACTCTTTGCGAAAGACACGTGGCATACAAAGAATTCAAAGTTGACCAGAAATGTTGCCGATAAAGACTGGAAAAGCAACAAGAGCTCACCGTTACTCTTGCAGATTAAATTTGCTACAGTAATTATACTGATATGTTTAATTTTCGTTCGTGCTAAAACTTTGCTCTTTTAAGAGAATGCAAAAATGATTTCTTCTTAATCTCCCATGACAGGTCCAAGATTCATGTTTCCCACGTTCCGTGAGTTAAACATCTTTTTATTATTCAGTCTAATGTGCCAAGCAATAATTGGGGGATTTCTTTTTCACGCATGTTCAGCGCTGGTATAAAAGGGGGTGGTAGAATCCCAACTATCTACCATATCATTTGTCAAAACGTGTTATGAAAACAAAATATCTGCAAAAATACCATAAAGTGCTTTACACGGTTGAAATGTGCAAAAACAAAAATAACAATTCAATTTTAAGACTTGAATACTGAATTATCAGAACATTTTCGTTTTGCTATTATTATTATTATTATTATTATTATTATTATTATTATTATTATTATTATTATTATTATTATTATTATTATTATTATTATTATACGAACAACTGGAGTAACATTAATTATGTAATGCAGATAAAATAATTATCCCTGAGCCGAAAATAGGCCCGAAAAAATAAAGATATTCAGGGACTGGGACGTCTACTCTCTTTCCCCAAACCAGTTTGCTGGAATTTTGGTGTCGGGCAGAAATGACAAAGAGGCCTCCTAAATTTATTGTTGTCTCCTGAACACAGCGCATTTTTCCGAGCTTGTGGTTCCTGCATCTGCTTTTATATAAGTTAACGGCTTCACCAGTAAGATTAGTGCCAAGATTCCCTGATGAAGAACAAACTTTCATGTCGAAGACAAAACCTTGTGTCCAATAAACGGGGATCCGTATTTCTAATATTTTCCTTTTTGATTCAGGCGACAGCCTTTTATGCCTAGAGAATACAAAGCAGGAAAATGAGGATATTTCTTTTTACGTGAACCCACCTGAGAATACGTTCCCCATGGGTTAGGCTTAATAAATATTAATAAAAGTGCCTAAAAAAAAACTACTAAAGCTTTTATGAGTCGCTTTGAAAATAATGCACAGCGTGCAAAGTGGGTGAGAAAAATTTGGGTTTGCAAGTTACAAACGTTAGGCGCGAAATGATTCCTCTGCGTCTTTAAGGAGAAAGCTGAAATAGTATAATTTGTATAAAATACATCCTCATTCCCAATGATTTTGGTATCGGCGGAAAACGAGCAATTATCTCTGAAAAACAAAGCCGACTTTTTTTATTATTCTTATTAAAAGGCTTAGTACATCACACCAAAGCTCTCATCTACCATTTTAACCACATTTTTCGTTTTCTCAGTCCTGCAAACACCCTCAGGAGACTTCTTGAGTAGTTAATATGAACGTGCGGGACTTGGTGAACGAATAAAAAAAAGAAAATAACACATTACCACGTAAAAAAAAAAACGTACGGACTAACTATGCATCTTAGTTAAAAAAAAAAAAAAAAACCTTTTGTTATATGAAATAATTATATACACACTAACATAACGGATCTATTGACTAAGGGAAGCAAAACTAAAATCTATAAATGTTCTGTGAAAAAAAAAAATTATAATACTACAAAGCCTTTGTTATATGACATAATATAATACATTTATAAGCCCGATATGATAGACTGAACGTAAATCACGAACAATATTGTCATTCGCGAAATACGGTCTTCCAAACCAGGTGTTTTTCGTGTACAATTCGAACGCACCTCCAATTTTTATTTTATTTTTTTTTTTTTACAAATAGATTTCCTTCCCTAAATTCTTTAAGAAATCTTGTTTTTTTCTGAGTTTAAGACGATTATTTCGAGTTCAGGTCTCACGCTAGCCAGTAATTTATTTAATTATATTGTAAGACACTCAGGACTTTTCTAGCAGTCTGCCATTAGGATATTTCTTTGTATTTTTTTTACTAATTATATCCTGTGAATTAACAACTTTGGAACGCACATAATTTATGTTAATGATAGTATGTAGCTTGATGTTGACAACTATGGCAATAATGAAAGAGTTTATGGTTTTGCATTTTTTGACCTCTTTTTTATTTACTATTTGTCATTTCTTCCTTTTTATTCGCTCTAACACAACTTTTCGTTTCTTTGCGACCATTTTCACTTTTATATCCCCATATTACATATGTAGTCATTTCCTCTACTTTTGTCATTTTACTTTTTATATCATTAACATGCTAGTCTGTCTTTCTTTATATTAGTTTTTTTTTTCCACAAAACATTTATAATTTTCGTTTCCTTCCTCTTCCCAGTCAAATACTCCGTCTATGCACCTTAAGTATTACTTATCTTTGTTTTTATTTCTTCCAATAAGTTCTGTTTTTCCTCCAATTTCTTAGCCTTGTCTTTCGTTTCTCTATTCTTAAAAAATAGTAGAACTCAATTCGACTTCTGAAATCTGTCTAATTAAAGGATTTCAGCTTTCTACCTTGACATAAATTATCTGGAAACTAATGTGGTAATTACTGGGGCAGAGAAACTTCCAAATAAATGCTTATAGCTTAGAACTCATTATGAATGGAATTCAATGCTATTATTGAATTTTTTATGATTAACTAATTAAGTCTGACAAAAGTCTTAGGGTGAGGCTCTATACGATTAGCATAATTAAGTAGGATAACTTAAATGTTACTGGGGTGGGGGAGAAAGGGAGAGAGAGAGAGAGAGAGAGAGAGAGAGAGAGAAGAGAGAGTCTCAGTAAGACATCAGCAACAGTGTCTTTCATTAGGCTTTAATACGATAGGGGAGTTTTTATTAGGTTAGCTACATATGAACAGAAGATAATCCGGTTTGTGAAAATCCCATAGTGAAGAAAATACTACACTGCTGAAAAGCATCAAAATTCAAAACCTTTATCGCTTTCAGCTGACTATTTTCTTCTGATTTATGTGGACTTCCGATCAGGTGGTCTAATATTAACCACGATACCACACATCATCTACTTTAACTTTTTTTTTTTTTTACTCATTTTGCTACTTGTTTAAATTAGTTTCATTTTCATTACACGGAATATTATGATTCGATGGAAGAAATAATTGTATAAGATTGCATAATAAACGAAAATATCGTTTTACGTATGAATTTAATAGGGAATCGTGATTGTTATTATATAATCATAGTCCTTTTCTTTAAACAACATTTTTCATACTGAATGGCCTTTTCTTCTATATAGTCTTTCTGTTCGACGGGTTATTGCTGTCAATCTTGCTAACTAGAATTTTTTTCGCTCTTTCACTCTTTCTCACTCATGTACACAAATGCACAGATGCACAGGTAAACACAGTAACAGGCGCCAACGCAAAACTACGTGATATTCCACTAAATAACAACATGCAATTAGTCTTCCTCTTGACACGTCGCATGACGTATAAAAAGAATGAACTAAACATTTTTTGGCTGGAGGTTCTTTCAAGATTTTAACATTCCATCCCTGCTTCCCTCCTGTTGCAGAAAATCTCCCCCGTTGCGATGACGAGAAAGGGCAATATGGGTTATCTCATTGCCAGATGGCCTGTGACTTTCAATCTCAACATATTCAATCAGATTACACAACCAACACTTCGAATTTATTTTAGCAAAGGAGTGTATCCAAATTTCCTTTTCTTCTTGCGTGTCTGATCAGAAATTTCTTTGTCATAAACAAAATATAGTTTAAACACAATCTCCAAGATGATTTAAACTTCCGTATATGTATTAGCTCAAAGTTTATATGGAGAACTAAGTGTCTGAATGTAACCTGATGTTAACCAATTTAACAGACAAATGAAATTTGTTTAATCAAAATAAGGGTGAAAAGCAATTTTAAGAAACTTATTTGATCTGCAAGTTTGTAAAAGGTGAGGTAAGGAGAGCGCAAGAAAGTTAAAATGGATAACAAACAGGCTTGGGTGTTTAAACACAAATCAGAGGGAAATATCAAAAGAGCTATAAAATTTCCCAGGAAAAGATATGGAATGTTGCTTGTGTACAGTAATCTGATTCGAAGGATACTCGAGATTGAAAGTCACAGGTACCTGGCAATGATATAACCTATATTGGTTTTCTCTTGATTGCAACGGGGGAGATTTTCTGCAACACTGGGATGGAATGTAAAATCGAAAGAACCTCCAGCGTAAAATGTTTAACTCTTCTTTTTATAAGTCATGCGACGTGTTAAGAGGAAGACTGATGGGAAATCTGGACGTTTCAAAGGAATCTTTTATGAATGCGTTTGGTTTCATGGTCGAATGCAAATGAACATTTGCACGGCTGACTAAATGGGAATGGCTTTACCTACTCAGGAACGTTCGACCAACCCACACACTCATACACACAAACAAACACAGACACACACATACACATATATATATATATATATATATATATATATATATATATATATATATATATATATATATATATATATATATATATATATATATATATATATATATATATATATATATATATATATATATATATATATATAGAGAGAGAGAGAGAGAGAGAGAGAGAGAGAGAGAGAGAGAGAGAGAGAGAGAGAGAGAGAGAGAGAGAGACTAACAACGACTTGTGTGTGAAATTTAGATGTTTACTTTGTGAAAAGAGGCGCATTTTAATAGCTCGAAAGACTACTTTATTCTGGGTAACACTGATAATTAATTTGTCTTTGGTGAGATTATTTAATTCATTCTCAAAAATCTGATAGTAACGAATTGTGTGCTTTCTTACACCTTTTTATTTTCTATTATCTTCAGCACATTATTTATAAATAATCCTCTTCCTTTTTTCAGTGGGTAATTTTTGGATTTTTAATGGCAATTTTCACTCACGTTTCAACTGTTTTCGATGGAAATTCAATCCCAGTCATACTGGCAGCCGTTCGATGAAGATTTTCCGTGTCTTTTAATCTTCCACAAGATAAAACGGAATCGGTATGTATGGGAAATCTTCAAAATTTTGCATTTTTTGAGGATCCAATCGCTTGCGTAATTACTTTGTAATCGCTCGGTGCTTTATATATAGTCATTTGATGGGTATATGACAGAGGACATCGGGCAGTGATAAAATATTTATATACTTCAATATTTTGTGCGCATTTTCTGCGTATAATTAGCCTTGAAAAAACAATTAATGTAGTTTGTGTGATACTGTATATGTCCATGGAATTTTCATTCACTAATGGAACACTAGGCAGTCTACTGATCAATTCACTGCAGTTTATGGAAATGTTTATTAATGAAAGATGGGACTCATTATAATTCTCAATACATCTTTTTTATTATGAATGGAATTATATCGCTCGCTTTCTATTAGGAGAGCTCACTTAGGCTATAATATATATTACTGATCAGTAGAATTAATATGATTAGGAGTGCCAATGAATAAAAATTGTGAAATTTCCGTTAAAGTATATTTTTCAAATGCCACAACTCTGGGCACCCAGGCGAATATTTTTTTTATAGTGAACTGGCATAATACGTTTAAAACATATTGTCGTGCAACCCAACCCTGGATGAGGTTAAAACGGGAAGGGGAGGGGGCGTTTGAAGGGGTGGAAGAGGAAACATTTTGATTAATGATTTATTAAAAAAAAATAAAAAAAACCCTACGAATTAGAAGACTGGAGGGGAGGGGAAATAGATACTGTATGAAAAATGGTCAACACTTGAGACTGAAAATGAATTTTCTAGGAGGGCTGAATCAGATCAGCACCTGACTGGGTTTGGAGAACATGTTAAGGGTGGTAGTGTTAGATGATGTAAATGAAAAATGTCTTTCAAGAGAAAAAGAGGTGGAGGGGAGGAAGGTAGGTAGGGAGTTATCTGAGTAGGATGCAAGAATGGAAGGGAAATTTGTTGGGAGTGAATTGACTGGGGGGAGTACATCATTTCCGAAACATTCTTGATCTTGTGCTGAAAGTTAAGACATTAGATGGAATAAGATTTGGAATACACATGGAATTTGATGGGGAAATTTTACACATAGGTAAGATGGGGGAGAAGAGGAGAAAACATTAGGTCTAGTGTAAATAAATAAATAAAAAAGATATTTTGAAATATAACTGAAAGAGACAAAAGAAAAGCATATTTCGGTGTACTAAAAGAGGGATAGGTAACAAAGAAGAATTGAGAAGATAAAAAAGTGAACTAATTCAAATTGAAGAGATCAGGTGACAAAGAATTGCCGGTAAGATATGTTGTTCTACAAGGGATAACTGAGGACAAGCTAAATTAACAAATGATCCATGCTCCGGAAGGGGGAGGAGAAAGGGGGGCAGAGGGAATGAAGGGAGGGAAGAGATTTAGGAAATAACGGAGGGCATTTCATAATTTTGGTTGAAAAATTAAGGGTGAGGAGGAAAATACAAATGGATGATGTTTTTGAACTGTTAGATACATTTCCGAAAGGAGACTGGTATGGAAATTTGTAGATGTATTCGGTGCTCAGGAACCTTTCGCAACATTAACATTAGAAAGAACTGTGGACCAAACTCTTTACCCTGAGGGGACGAATGCAAATTTATATAATTACAGTATTATTTTTCTCTCATAATAATGAACTTAAAAAAAGGAGTAGTACCTGGTACATTTTTACAAGGTTTTAGCATATGTAGAATTTTTTCATGAGTGATGTAAGAAATTGTTTTTCAGAGTTAGTTTATTAATGCACTGTTTATAAATGATGCAATGGAAGAAGACTGAAAAATATTCTGCACACAGAGAAAATTTGTATGAAATACAGAAAAGAAAACCACATTATAGTTACCTTTTGACAATACGGATGTCAAAATAAAATGAAGGGGGAGGGGAGTGTTCCAGGGGAAGAACAGGACCTAGAGGGGAATGGAGCGCAGAAGAGCTATAACAATTAATGACAAAAATTATGCTTACACAATTCATTACGGAGATGAAACACGCAAAATGAAATTCAGTAACTTGATCAATGTTCAAAAGTGCTCCAAGAAAAATATGAAGAGGGGAGGGACATTGATAAACTCTTTGAATACAGATCCCACAGTAGCTTAGACAGGATCAATATCAATTATATATTACTGGAAGGGACCTTATAGAAGAGGAAGGGGGAACGGGGGGACCTGCATCATCCTCCGACTCAGAGGAAAACCGATATGGTTATATCATAAACATCTAGCTTTTTTTTTTGAGACTATAATCTTTGCTTAAGTGTCTTCTTCTGAAGACGCCAGGTGCCCTTGAAAACTAAACAATTCATGTTTTTACAATAATATACAGTACTTTAAAAAAGGCTGCATAATAAGGGATATTTCTCCTGCATATGGCAAAACGCGATTGTTGTTTGTATGCCAGTAATAATAATAATAATAATAATAATCATCATCATCATCATCATCATCATCATCAATCATCATAATACTAAAGAGACAGTAATAAGGCAATTGCATCTCACAGCAATTTAATAATACAAAGCAATACAGTGAATACTCACATGTACGGAAGGGGCAACGGTGACTAAATTGTAAAAAAAAAAATGAAGACCAGGACTAGAGGCCGGTAGTGTGTTCAAGTCTCCAATGATGTACTCTTCACCACCTAAAAAAAAAAAAAAAAGAAATCACACTTGTGTTATCTTTTCATGAAATAGGTGTTGGGATTGAGATAATAAAGTAAAACAGATCAAAGTTGTATGCATAATGAAGTGAACTGAATTCAATATAGAATTTAGGCCAAAGGCCAAGCACAGGAACTCACTGTAAGTGGGCATTCAGCGCTGAAACGGAAATTGACAGTAAAAGGTTTGAAAGGTGTAACAGGAGGAAACCTCGCAGTTGCACCATGAGTCAATTGTTAGGAGAGGGTGGAAAGTAAGATGGAAGAAAGATAATATGAAAGGAGGTACAGTAAAAGGAACGTAAGGGGTTGCAGCTAGGGGCCGAAGGCACGCTGCAAAGAACCTTAAGTAATGCCTACATTGCATCACATGAGGTGCACTGACAGTACTAACCTCCAACGGGGTGTATACAAAATGAGCAAAAATATAAACACAATTTCACCATGACAAATAACTCTTATCACGTAACCAACTGAAAGCAGAAACTTATATACAAAATAAGAATACATAGAGGCACAAACACTTTACTTGCTTCAAAAAGAATGTAAAATCAATAACGGAACATAACAAATCTTTGATAGATTTAATAACATTCACTGGGCTTTTAGTACCTCAATAACATGACTTATTCAAAATCACAAACTAGGTAATCCACTAAGTCCTATCATTAGCATAACAGCCCCAGTTAATTAAAAATTACAAAATTATTTGATGAAATTACTTTTCCTCGTCACGTATAAAAACTAGTCGGTCTTTGCGACAGATGTATGAATATTACCACGGAGAATGTCATAGTAAGTTTGAGCATATAGATTCCGCAAATTACCTACACTGCCTACATTTTATGAGGGCTTTTTATGTGCTGCTCTAGTTTCGCTTTAAACAAACTAACCGTGTGGACAGTGCGTAAATATACTACCCACTGAAAAGTACGTCGGTTAAAAATGTTCCTAGAAATAGCTAATATGGAAAGTAATATAGAAAGTAATTAATTTTACTTGAGCCAAACATCCAAAGACATATTCACACGGATCAGCCAGTATGAAACTGCAGTCACAGACAGTCTTACAAAAAATGCCTTGGGCAATCTATTGGCTTAATGCCGACCACAGAATTAACTGGGCAAAGGCCGACGCAGTAAACCTAGTTAATGACTTCACCCAGAGAAACATCCGTGAAACTTAGGGTCATTACTTGTACGAAAGTGCGGCATTTGAGCAAAGGCACCGACCTCATTTCCACTTACCCAGTGTTATTTTCTTTTCGGAAAGCCGGTCTACGTGAGGTTATTACGTAGATGACTTCAAAGAAAATGCGTTTGTTCTGAATTTGATTTGACACTGTATGTCATTGCTAGTAATTATGCTAATAATATGAAAGTTCTGCCTTCATGTAAGTTTTGAATTTTCTCGTTTTCACTGGCTCTACACAAACACACACACACACACACACACACACACACACACACACACACACATATACATATACACATATATATATATATATATATATATATATATATATATATATATATATATATATATATATATATATATATATATATATATATATATATATATATAATATATATATATATATATATATATATATATATATATATATATATATATATATATATATATATATATATATATATATATATAATATATATATATATATACTTTCACAGGTTTGGGTAATTTTTATAGTTGCTATATTTTAATTTCAAATTAAACTCCATTTCTACTCTCCTTCAACACAGGGCCTTTACACACTCATCGAACTGGATGACCTTCCATGAACCCTTGCTAACTACTTCAAAAACAACTGTTTTCCTCAAAAGCTCTTTTTCAGGGCTTTAAACAGGTTTTTAAATCAAAAATGAAAAACCCGACGACCATCCACACGGTACAAAAATGAAAATGTTTGCAACGTTCCTTACCTACATGACGATAATTTTAGGAAAAAATGTTTAAATCTATTTCAGAGAGAACTGCCTGCACTGAACCTAAAATTAATCCCCAAAAATCCTTGTACCATCGGGTCCTTTTTCAAGCTCAAGGACAAAGTTAGTCCGTTGTTTACATCCAACGTCGTTTACAGTATACTTGCCCCAGGTGTAACCAGGGGACTTACGTTGATGTACCAAGACTGCTGAGGGTAAGCATAGACGCCCATAGAGGAGTTAGCTTCCAAACCGGGAGTAGATTGTCCAACCCAGAACAATCCAACATAAGGAATCATTCGAAATTATGCAAAACAATCATAGACAACAAAGACTTTCGAATAATAGGACAAACACAGAAAGACAGTGACTTAACAACCTTAGAATCTATAATGATAAAATTAACAGTTCCATCATTGAACACCCAAACATCATCCACTCAGCTGTTTAAAATTGTGACCTTGTTTTCTCCTTTTATCTATTTGTATTTTAATTTGTATTTTTCTCTTTTCAATAGTCTTGTTTTAGCTCCCGTCAGTAGGTCTTTCTTTTAGTGTCATGGTGCCTCTGATATTTTTAAAAGAATTAGCATTTTAAATGAGACAATACTGTAGTGTTTTTAACCAGTTGTTGTAATAAATGTTTTTATGATTAATTATTGAGTCAGCTCAATGTTTTTCAGCCTTGAAAATGCAACACTGTAGTTGTGAAACGTCGGCATTAGGAATAAACTATCAGCTGTATTGAGTGCCTTTCCCTGGACGCCTACGAGTTATATATATATATATATATATATATATATATATATATATATATATATATATATATATATATATATATATATATATATATATATATATATATATATATATATATATATATATATATATATATATATATATATATATATATATATATATATATATATATATATATATATATATATATATATATATATATATATATATATATATATATATATATATATATATATATATATATATATATATATATATATATATATATATATATATATATATATATATATATATATATATATATATATATATATATATATATATATATATATATATATATATATATATATATATATATATATATATATATATATATATATATATATATATATATATATATATATTATATAAAAATTTGTGTGTGTATATAACAGCCTCTCGTTTCTCAGCAAGATAGTTGATTCTATGCCTTCCTTTCTCCAGCTTAGTTGTAACAGTTAAGTCGTCATATTAAGGTGTACCTAATTTACTAGTTAGGGTAACTGAGGCACAGAGGGATTTACACGTAACTGCTTTGAAGATTTCGGCTCTCTCAGTAGACCAAATAGGTACACTCGCATAACCAACATCTTCAACATTATAACATTATATCATCATATTCATTGTTCTTGTTTATTTTTGGATGACCTACTTTGTTCCTCCTTTCGTTCAGCCGGCGACCCTACTAGTTTGGAAGTAGCGGTTAATAGTTTTCTTGAATAAGTTGCTGTTCTGTGCCATACCTGATTTTGAATGAGAACGAAATTTGTTTCTTCTCAATTGTCGTTTCTCCTCATTTTTTGTGACCCCGTTTTGAATATTTTGGTTCCGTGCAATCTGAGTTTTTTTTTTTTCTTTCTTTTCTGAATCTTGGTTCTGTTAACCTATATTCATAAACGCTCCTCTATGTTTATGCTTTAGATAATGTATTTACGTATGTCTTTCACATTTCTGTACTATACCCTTTATCGTAATGTATACCATAACATTTAATTTACAGGTCTGCCTTCAATATGTCCAAAGGTGATTTATATACTAGTTTCTCCGATTTGTTAATTACATAGTTATGTACAATTAAAGTATCCTTATTCAACTATTTCATTTCTGTAGGCTACACTACTTAGGTGCCAGTGTCCTATTTTCTGGTATATTTAGATGAGCATCGATTAGTAATCGTACCTTCCTCGGCCTTTCCTATGTGTACTTTAATGTTAATTCTTGGTATTGTTTTATTAACGTTTTTAAGATTAATTTTAGCTATTATCAATTCTATTTTTTCTTTTCTTCCTTTAGGCCCCATATTTTCCTGCTCATACCCTGTTTATAAAATCAAGCATCTCCCACTTTTGATTTTAATATTTTACTGTTACCGATAACCAGGTAACATTGTGCATCATCATCACGATAATTCGGTAGTGTTAGTTCTCTTAGCAAAGTTTGAAGGCTTATTTACTGGTTATTCTTCACATTTTAGAATTTATACGAGTGAAATAGCACTAACTATTTCAGTGTATTGTACTAATGAAGTCTTTACCGCAGTCTCATGTACTATTGCATCAAACTCGGTGTCTAGAATGTTGGTGTCAGTCAGTCATTAAGGCTTATATGACAAACAGCTAAGAATGTAAAAAAAAAAAAAAATAAAGTTTCCGTGAATTATACCACTCTCGGACAGCTTAGCAAGGGAATAAAGGACAGGTGAAACTCTCCAGCTATATACTTCAGGACGGTTAGGTTGAAGATTAGTTAACCTACTATTGCCTTTCTATTTTTCCTAAAATACGAAGGAGTGTCTCTTCGATGACTTTTACACGCCCAAAGCTTTGGCGGGACATCGCAGCTGCTTATATTAAGACTAGGACTAACGGAGTAATAGGTCAAGATTAAAAAACCTCGCAAGATTGTTATATGAGTAAATCATCAATAGCTCTGATAACCATCTTTAGAAGAGTCTTGCGTGTGGAAAGCATTTCCATGGAAATATTTCAAAATCTGTATTAAGTCCTTAGACATAAGCTAGGTTAGTTCAAGTTACTGATACGAAGGCTTCATACGTGCCCAGTAAACATTCCTCAGTTCTGTCTAAAATTCCTTTCTGCTGACGATGTTTTGTTATTCATGGGATTTCTCAGTCTTCCACCATTTTTTCTTGATAAATCTAATATTTGGTGAATTCTCCGAGATTCTAAACCATATTCACCATATTCTTACGTTGCCAGTGTGACTCAGAAGGTAAGAAAGATTGGACGTCAATCGGACTTTCGATAATTGATGTTGCAATTTAATTTCCAGAGAAACAGTTTTATGACCAAGGAAACAAAACTAATTGAGAAAACTTTTAATTTAAAATTATCAGAACGCTTATCCTCATTGGCTCCCAAAATTACATGCCTAACAAAACCGTTTCAACATCCGTAAAGACAGACAGACAGACACACACAGACAGACAGACAGACAGACAGACAGAGAGACAGACAGACAGACAGACAGACAGACAGACAGACAGACAGACAGAGAGACAGACAGAGACAGACAGACAGACAGACAGACAGACAGACAGAGTGATGTAACTCAATATGAAAGTAATCTTTGGAGTGTTGCATCTAACGTTAAGTCCTTAAGTACCAAATGGTTATTCCCATTTTATTAAAATACTTACAATTTGAATGAGATTTTTCGTAAAGTTTTTTTATTTTCAACTCACACCTTGTATGAGTAGCCCTCTATTAATATAGTGAGCTTCTCAAAAGCAGTTACTTTTTTGTAGCGTTAATTTTAAAGAAACATCCACTTACTTCAACTATTACCTTAAATATCTTTCCATCAAACAATAGTGAACTTTCAAGAGCTGTTTTTTTTTTATAACGTTTCGTTTTTATTATATTGAACGTATTCGAAATTATAACGAAGTTTATTTGCTGCATTACTATATCAAGCAGTGAAGCTTAGTATTGTTTTTAGCATTCGAGAACGATCAATAGCAATGTGTGTCACTTTTAGATTGTTTTCTGTATGTTATAATTATTTGCTCTTTCTGGTGACGCATTTTTTCCCTATGCAAATAGTCTACCAACGGTAGATATTTCTTGTTGTATCACAACTCTGTTATAGTTTCTTTACACCTGTGATTCCATTGGCAAATTTTAAATATCCAATCCTGACCACAAACCTGACTAAACATCCATACATGAATGAAGTTTAATTGGTTCTTCTCGGGTTTCTAAGTAAATCATAAGAGTTTCAGGTATTAAAAGATTACAGACCATAATTTTCTTAAAAACTACCAAGTGAAGCTACATATGGTTTGGCTGATGATTATCAACATAAATTAAAATTTCAAAGCCTTAGTATTCTTCATCCTAGGGATTTTAATACTTATTCCAGTAAGTCAAGGTAAACAACATAAGTACGCCAGGTATTTTATTCAGAATTATGTTTAATTTACCAGATTTCCAACGTCATTACTGGTTGAAGTTAGAATATTCATATTAACATACGCATTTAATATTTAGCGTCGAATAACTCCATATACTATTGAACCATCAATGCAAGTCAATCTACGACAGTGTTGTATATCGGCATCGTCAGGCACCATTCTCACCTCATTCAAAAATTGTGGAGTGAAAGCAACATCATTTCTTGAATAACAGAAGTATTGTTTGGAATGTCTTAAACGATTCTTGCAGTAAACATCCTGTAAAGCAGAAGAGCTGAGGCAGAATTTTGAAATGATACAAAAAGGTTACATTTAAGATTAATACATTAAAAAACCTTAAGATTTTTATATTTAATATGTCCGTTAAAATAATTTAATTTTCTCCAATGCAAACCAAATACAAATAAATCCTTTAAGGCAGAAAAAGGAAAAAAAGGTTCCAGCAAACCAAGGGGCCATAGATGAACTTAAAATGCCAACAAATGAGGTGATTGCAGGCAAGACTGAAAAAATGTGAAAACTTAAGTTCTGTAGAGCAAATTTACAAAGGCAAAAAGTTTAGGATAATCTAGTAACAGTTCCTTGGACAAGTGATTTGTTAACTAAACTAATATAGGTATGTTTGTATAGTAGCCACAGCTAAGCATAGGATTGTCTATGTATTAAAAATTAAAACAGACGTGATCATTGTATTTATGTGGTAAATTTTAAAACAGATTTTACTCATGGTTAATAACAAACAACCACTTACAAAACAAAATCACTACCAGAAATGAATTTAAAAATTCTTCTTCGTTTAAAAGTAGTGGTACAGGTTGAAATGCAAAAAAACCGGTAGAAACAATTACAATTATAAAATTTTTATTAGATCAGTTAAGGTTCTATTAATATGCATGAACTAAAGCTTACACTGTAAATTCAGTTTTCTCCTATACAGACCAGCTACTTATAGCAGTAAAAAAAATCAAAGGGCAAACCAAGATGCTAAAGTAAAAAAAATGAAGTGATCAAAGGAACGACCGTAAGAACAGGTCGAAGGTGTCAGAGTTGCCTGGGCAAAATCACGAAATGTCAATTCGTTAGCGATGTTAATTAAGGATACACCATAATCTGACAGATTAAGACATACATTAAACTTAACTTTACCGGAATAAAGTCTGGACTACATTTGATTCCACAAAAGCCATGGTTAAGTATAGGTCTGTCTATTGTATTAAAAGTGAAAACACAGGTCTGCTCATTGTATAATTGGCACGAACCACTAAAATATTAGTTAAATTGACAACAAAGTTATGTTACTTTGACTAAGGACAAGTAGAAGTTAGTTTACATTGAATAAATGAAAGCGAATTTAAAGTAAAAGTTTCAAAATATCATAAAAATTTCTAAAATTTTTATAAATTCTCAGGTTTAACACACGCATTATCAAGTAGGTAAAATTTTTCAAATGAAAAGTAAAAAAAAATTAAAAGTACTTGTAAAGTGAGGTACAGATCCAGTACAGATCCAGAAATCAAACTAAATTACTGCTGACCTTTGGATACTAATATCTTAAGTGTATAAATAGCCATAACAATAGTAATAAAATATTAACTAATCTTATGAAATATTGAGCTGCAAGAGTTAAATTCTGCTACTTTATTACCAAAAGTTGTGTAAAATTAATGTCTTAGCTAAAAACTAAAAAAATTAAATAGAATGAATTTTTTTAACTCTTAACATCTAACTTTAAATTTATTAGGGACAAGAATTTTAATCAGGGTTCCTTAACTCCTAGAAAAACTGATGCATTTAACACCTGAAAAGAAAAATGATTAGTTAACCTCCCATGCACCTGCACATAGGTCATAAGACCTATGGTACAGGGTATGGGAAGGCCTCCACCCCTACAGGGGCCGATGCCCCTGTAGGGGTGGAGTAAAACCGGAAAATTGGTTTGGTTACTAATACACCATACTATACCTCACCTGGTTTTTATTTGGCAAAATCTGGGAAGGGAAGGGATCCATTCGTTTAGCTTGAGACATTACCACGGCTTTAGACCTTTGGCTTCAGTCACTTCTCATAACCGAAGTTTGTTTTATAAGTAGTTTAGATTTCACGAAAACCTGCAAGTAGTTGAAATGTTATTATAGCCATATATGTACTTCCATTAATGGAAAACTCGTACCACACATCTTGAAAATATTTAAAGTATAGATCAAGCTACGAAAAAAGGCTTCATATAGAAGTCAGATTTTACCAAGCAAATTCTAATTTGAAAGTACATTGCAGTTTGACTAAACTTACAGTTTGAATACTAACTTTAAGTGAATCATTAGAGATCTCCTGAACCCGCAAAAAATAAAGTTGTAGTATAGTAATAAATAATCCATACGCTAGTAGTTTTATATGGTAGATATTAGAAAATGGATGAACAAGGAATAATGCTATATTATAGCTTAAGCTGTGCAGAATATGGAGTATGAGTAAAATAAACTAGTATTCATTAGTGTCCACAAATACCATTAAGTTCATATTTACATTACAAGTGTGCAGCAAACTATTAAAGCAAAAATATGTTTTTTTTTTATAACGAAATCTAAGCTGCAACTCTGAACAACTGAAAAAGTGTACCTAAACAGAAAAAGTCCACTACAATAAAACATATTTTCACTAGACCCGCTAATTATTATAATGGGTTATAAACTAATAATCGAAACCATAGAATTTAACCAGACTCGCAAATTATTATAATGGAATATAAACTAATAACCGAAGCCACAGATATCTAAAGTTTAAAAAAATATTCAAACTTAACCGTAACGAAAAACAGCTTTGAAAAGCCCCTGGAGAATCGCCGCTTCTCGTAGACCATCCTTCGAACCACCAAACTCCAATCGTAGGCACACCATTATTTCATTATCCAAAAAAGCTGGGGATACAGACGAGCCAACAACGAACGTACAAACGAAATGACACTCCTACACTTCGTTGTTCCCGAAGCGCAAGCTGAGTGGCTGCTGGAATCTGCCTGCCGAAAAACCCTTTGCTGTTGACACCACCATACAGTAGACCATGGGGGTCACCGTCAGTCCGTCACTGGAAACCGAGTGGCTGCTGGATCTGCCTTTCGGAAAACCAGTTCTTGTTGACGTCACCACCGGGGGCAGGGACCATAGAGTCACCTGGAAACTGAATGGCTGCTGGATCTGCCTGCCGAAAAACCCGTTGGTGTCGACGTCACCACCAAGGACCATGGAGTCACCTTTCTTTAAACTTGGACGAACTACGCGAAAGAAAACGGCATCCTTATTTTTTTCAGGGGAAACTTTAAAGATCTGTTAATGCTTTAACGCTAATTATTTGATGCTGCGTTGTATTATGTCTCGGTTCTTTGATAAAATCCTATTAATTATTTTATTTGTAGTAGCTTCACTTAAGAATTAAAAGTCTCGTGTTAGTCAACGTTCGAGGTTGCAGCTTCAGTTTTCATAATTTTTATTCATAATTTGATTTGCAAAAGATAAGATTATTCTCAAAATATTACTTCAACTTTGATTAAAATTTCTGATATTTCAAGTTTTTCATTAATTCTCATTAATTTTCTCTGCCTATTCTTTTAATTAAGCTAGCCAAACCTAACCACCTCCATGCATTCTTCACTTGCGACAACCTTGGCATTCGTGGAATACAGTGAATACTTGTCTTTGGAATTTTTTGTTGCGTTATTGAATACCCATCTAGAAAGCTTTTGTTACTATGTAACTGTGATCATTCAAGATTTGCTCAAGTAAATTATCTTTTACGGGCCATGGTCGTGCTTTTCTGTGTTAGATATTTAATCTCTTTCAGTATTGGGTCAAATCCCCAAAGAATCTTTCATTGGTACACTTTACAACTGGCTGCTTCTAACATTCCACAGAGGCTAGTGTTTCATTCTTTGTAGTTAACACTTTTCAAGTAACTTTTGTGCAGAAGCGTTGCTTATTAAGCTTTATACTCAATTCCGTAATAATGTAACTTATATTTGGTCATAATGCTGTTTTAATGCTTTATTAATCACTTGAACTAATTCCAGTTGAGAATGAAAACAAGCATCAAAATGAACCCCAGTCAGTGGAAAAACTAACTAAGTTAAAACTTAGGTGAGGTGTACTAAACTTTGTATGATCTTTTTCTAACCCCTCAGCCCCTACAGGGGCGGTGCCCCTGTAAAGGGGGGACCCCATTTCTGTGCCCTCGGCCAAAGGTCATATGGCCTTACGGACAGGTGTATGGGAAGCTTAAACAAACAACCAATTAATTAACTTTTCCTTTCAGGTGGTAAATGCATTAGTGAAGTTAATTCAAATCCTTCATTTTCCTTATCGAGTGTTTAATTTCAACCGAACATTTGAACCCGGAATAGGGGTGGCGTTTTATTCCGTGGAGAGAGAGAGAGAGAGAGAGAGAGAGAGAGAGAGAGAGAGAGAGAGAGAGAGAGAGAGAGAGAGAGAGAGAGAGATAACACTTATATATGGGAAAACAAGTTGAACTATAGTGCGCTGCGTTCACAGTCACACGCCCTGGCGCTGAAGAGCGCCACCTTAAGGTGTTCTTAAGTCCTTCTGGAATGCGGTTGCAGCAGCGGAGAGGTTTTTCGTCGTACAAGATATTATTAATGACAACAAACAAATAAAAATAAAAAGTTGCCAAAATAGAACCGTTCTCTTACAGCCAGTAAAATAATTTTAACAGTTTTAACTAAACCAGACAGGCGAGTAACCATGTGACAGACGATGCTGTACCTCAAAACGTTCTTTGTCCCATTATTTTTCGTGGGATGTTCGACAAGTTGGAGGGTTGATTTATAGCATCTTTTTGTTCCGTGACTTAAAGTTGATCGTTCACTGACTTTTCGTGGAATTTCGACCAGTAGTCCATTTGCATGCTTGGTAAAATAGTACTATCTTGCTCCCCATTGATAAAGGTTGTTAATTGTATGAATCTTTAATTAATTTTCGACCAATGTGAACTTGTTGATTAATGGACTTGCAGCAAATTAGTGGTACCGTGGCAATTAAACAACAAAATGTTGAAAAATCAACAGAATAAGATTTTCATGCATAATTATATGTTATTTTTCATTAATAGAAACTTTACAAAGGAATGCTAATAATTAATGTCTTCATCAGTAGCCAGACTGATCCCATAAAAAGCCTAGAAAGTACATTAGCTACATGCTTCTACCATTTTTTCATCGCTGATTGAAGGAAGTCGTTTATCTCGCTGAAAATAATGTGAGGATAGAAATTTAGCCGATTGTGATCGATTTCTTAATGTACTGTATGAATCGCATTCTCTCTTGAATATTTAGTGCAAATTGGCTGATCTTCGAATTTAAGTCTGTTTCGAAGATTTTGATGGAAGAGTCTTTGGTTAATTACATCGTTTTAGTCGGCCTTAGTTTAGGATTAGGTGACCATTGACAGTGGTTTTATTGGTCCCTTTTCGATTAATCATATGGACTATTTATTCATAAATAAATATTCCTTTTAGGATAAAATGAAAAGTTTGATGGGTGAGGATTCGACTAGTCAGAGTTCTCCATACATAACCATGTTGATCACATAGCAATTTATTGGTAGAGAAATAGGCTGCTGAGAACTCTTTGGACCTACCGAAAAGTAGGTGCTGACAGTGATCACTAACCTGTTATATCCACACGAAAGCTGGAATTATGAGCATCGAACAAAAGATGTTGGCAGAGCAGCTAGGTCTGATAAAATAAAGCTTTTGGTGGCTCAAACTTTTAGAATATATCAAAGGAGTTGCAGAAAATCAATAAGAATTGGACTAACGTCAGATATGTACATCATTTTGCCAGAATAGAAGTGCTGGAATATGGGTTAAACGGTGGAAACCTGGATACAATAAAACAGTGGTAAAAGCAAAATGTCATATGGCTGTTTGCTTCATGCCGTGACCATCACGGACTTACAATGACTTTTATGCAAAGGCATCAGTTGTTTCTCTGAGTTCATTCACGCTATTATTGTCCATAAGTAACGTTGTTTAATATATATATATATATATATATATATATATATATATATATATATATATATATATATATATATATATATATATATATATATATATATATATATATATATATATATATATATATATATATATATATATATATATATATATATATATATATATAGAGAGAGAGAGAGAGAGAGAGAGAGAGAGAGAGAGAGAGAGAGAGAGAAATTATATCAGTCAAGCATACCACTCAAATCATATTTTCATGTTTACATTTCTGATGGTTATCAGTATTTAAGACGACTGATAAAAACAGATAGCACACCACTAAGTTTAAAAAGCCCAAACAAGGTTATGCTTCCTCTTTTTTTTTATTTTGCGCATCAGTGTCTGCGTGTTTCTGTGTAACCAGATCTTTCAGTGCTCCTGAATTGACTTTATTTTCCAGCACCTATTAAATTTCTTTTCCACAAATGACACAGAATGCATATATTAAGGAATATTAACAGAAGTTCATTCCTTTCTCTTATTATGATTGAAAAAATGTTGAAGAACATTCATGTTCCAAATGGAAAATCGAAAATGAGTCTTTTTAGGTGGCGATTACGTATCTTTTTTCATGTGATATGCGCAGTTTATCCTGGTGAACATTTTGTCTTTTTCCATAGCAGTGTTCTTACCTCACAATAACACCAAGTATCATTCTCAGAGGAGCCTGGTGATATGAACTTCCTCTGTCCGCTTTATATCTTCATGTGGGAAGCACTAATCCTCTTTTTTTTTTTTAGTCTGAGTCATTCTTCCCTTGCAGTAATTAATACCTAATAGCTGGTTTAACCTACTGAACAGATTTAGTGGGTATGACTGTTTTAGAACGAGTTCACTTCTTATGCCGCCTGCGCTCCTGAATAATTTGTTTTCCGCTTCGTGGGTGGTGAGTTACAAGTGCTCGTCGATTACATTGCTTTCTTTGTAGTTTTCTGTGAAAGAAAACTATTGAGCCGGCTTTGTCTGTCCGCCCTCAGATCTTAAAAACTACCGAGGCTAGAGGGCTGCAAATTGGTATGTTGATCATCCACCCTCCAATCATCAAACATACCAAATTGCAGCCCTCTAGCCTCAGTAGTTTTTATTTTTTATTTAAGGTAAAATTTAGCCATGATCGTGCGTCTGGCATCGCTATAGGACAGGCCACTACCAGACCGTGGGTGAAAGTTTCATGGACCCTGACCCATACAGCATTATACGCTGTACAGAAAACTCGATTTCGCAGAAGAAACTTCGGAGCATTTTTACTTTTTTTCTTTTTTTTGTCACTGCTGTTCTATACAAAATAGCTCTCTTTGAGATTTTCAGAAATGTAGAGATAATACATTGTTTCAATCGTGTATTTTCATTGCTGTTATGCGCTTCTACGCAAATTCAGTTATCCCTGCCTCCGCCACGTAGGAAATGTATGATAAAGACCCCGAGGCCCCTTCTCTTTAATTATTATATTATAATTTTTTTTTATCTCAGTCATCCTATTCGACTGGGTGGTATCTATAGTGTGTGCCCCACACTATGGGGTTCCGGGTTGCATCCTGCCTCCTTAGGGGTCCATCACTTTTCTCACTATGTGCGCTGTTTCTAATAGCACGCTCTTCTGCATGAGTCCTGGAGCTACTTCGGCATCTAGTTTTTCCAGGTTCCTTTTCAGGGATCTTGGGATCGTGCCTCGTGTTCCTATGATTATGGATACAATTTCCACTGGCATATCCCATATCCTTCTTATTTCTATTTTCAGGTCTTGATACTTATCAACATTTTTTCTCGTTCCTTCTCATCTACTCTGGTGTCCCATGGTACTGCGACATCAGTGACTGATACTTTCTTCGTGATTTTGTCAATCAGCGTATTATTATTATTATTATTATTATTATTATTATTATTATTATTATTATTATTATTATTATTATTATCGACACTTAAATTACGTTTACAATCTTTCTCCACGAACTAATCTTACAGCTCACTGATATTACATTCAGCAGGATGTACCAGTATTCAAAATCGTTATTTTGATAATTTAATAAGTGTTCATAGTTGCCATCATGTATTTCAGTACACTTCGCAATGAGCTAAGGATAATGAGACAGCTGTCAACTGCCACAAACTAGCGGTTAATGTCCCGGTGTAGCGAACACGAAGCTGTGACAGCGCTGTCCATAAAAAAAAATATATATAACAATCGATATATATTTATATATATATATATATATATATTATATTCTATATATAATATATAACTACATTAAATATTTGAAATACTTTCTTATATTAGTTAACCTTAAAGTTTAAAAAAAAACCCTGCAGAGCTCACGTAGTAAATTAATAAATTGTTTTTATTCGGACTCGACTCAACCACAATTTAGTTGATTTCTAATAAAATAAAGCATCTCAGTCAACTGACAGTCAAAAAAATGGTGAAAAAAGAATTTTTCCACTTATTTTGAACCCAGGGAGCATTCCATTCTCGCATTCAGGAAATGCCTGGGCCTGCTAAACAATAGATCCCTCTCCTTCAACCCCCCTACTACAAGCACACACTTAAATTTCCCCCCCCCTTTCTGGGGTAATGTTTTCGAAGTAGGCTCAGAGGGGTTATAGGCATTAAGGACGCAAGCTGCACAAAGGGGAAGCTAGGATCTTAAGCTATAATCTCATAGTTTGTAAGACTGTTTTTCCCTTGACGCCATTACTGGCTGCAGACTTTCTTACAGATGCACCTGGACGTAAGCACAAACACAGCAGCCGGCGTCGTTTTGAAACAGAAAGGCTGAGATTTCCCGGCCGTGTGCCCAGACAGAAGTCTTCCTTCCCTGGTCCTTGGGAGCTGTCCCGCTTACTGGACTCGAAGGGCACGCCGACACTATATTAAGAGCTCAAATATTTGTCTAAGGTAAAGTCTGAGAGTTAGTTTGCTCCAGTGACCCTTTCCCCCCCTTCTCCGTCTAATTAATCTTTTTCTTATAACACCTTCACAATTTTCACATCCTCATTTCTACTTACGGCGCCCCCTTTGTGTCAGCCGAGCAATCCACATTCATCCTTTAAAGTGCATTTGTTCAGTAGCCTCATAACCCGTAATTAAGCCCTCCCTTTAAAGTGTTAAATTGGACTAACTAAGATTTAGAAGTTAAGATTGTTCATTGTGCTCTGGCTAGTAACAAGGGAGATTCCCTTTGCCCCCATGTGTTTGTCCTAACTCCAGAATTCTCTCCCAGGGGACTGCTTAGCCTGCCCAGTTCGCAAATCTATGCCAAGATATCCATTTCTGACTGCCATCCAAATTTCCCAGCCATTCCTGGTCGCAGCCTGATCGCAAAAATCCATTGCAAACACAGAAATCATCTTACGAAAACTAATTGCCATTATCCTGGGATTTACCCCTTTCATTTTATTGTGTGTCTGTAAATTGCTGCATTTAGGGCATATATTTACCTACTTTAATGTGAAATGTTGCATCTGTGGCCCATCATATTTACTTGTCTGTAAAATTACTGCATTTATGTTTTATCATATTTGACTTACTTCTCTGTGAATTGATGCATTTTGGTCTATCATATTTGCCCCGTTTTCTGTAAATAAACCCCTTAAATATAAAGATAGTTCTAATTCCAAATTGGCGACCTTTGTGCCCCGGACTAATTAATGAAAATCTCCAGGTAAGTTCCATTTACATTCAGTTGCTCCTAATCAACACCCCCTTGGCAGCAGTCCCTAACATAAAACGTTCAATATTCCTTCTTCCAAGGAAACCTGCTAATATATATATATATATATATATATATATATATATATATATATATATATATATATATATATATATATATATATATATATATATATATATATATATATATACATGATATATATATACATATATATATACATATATATATATATATATATATATATATATATATATATATTATATATATATATATATATATATATATATATATATATATATATATATATATATATATATATATATATATATATATATATATATATATATACTAACCTATATATATATATATATATATATATATATATATATATATATATATATATATATATATATATATATATATATATATATATATATATATATATATATATATATATATATATATATATATATATATATATATATATATATATATATATATATATATATATATATATATATATATATATATATATATATATATATATATATATATATATATATATATATATATATATATATATATATATATATATATATATATAAAAATGCAAAATAAAAATAAAATATTCAGAAATTTGCCATTAATATGGCAGGGGACAAAAGGGGATTATTTGAAACCAGATGGAAATTACTCTACAAATCAATTCTTGGTCCAACCCCCATGATAACCAATTACAACCTGAAGCTTTCTGGCTACAGGCGCAACATGGTCGTAAACAATATCAGGCCTCCTCCGCAGAAGTTCCCTCTCTGTTTCAGCATGTTGCATAAAGAACTTCGACTCCAGTTTGCAGAAGCAGCACATTGATAAGGGGTTTGACTTCTGGGGACGAGTTATCTTTTCTGTAGCTTGGATGCATCCAAGGAGAGCAGTATCACGTATTATATGATTATCATTGTGATTTTATCCTAACTATGACTAAAATCTTGTAAATTTTATATTCATACGTTATTGTTTGCACAGTTTCATTAACCACTGATTGTGTTAGCATAGTAAGCATAATCATAATCATACATACCACGTAGGGAGTTTAAAAATATCACAAAGAATTAGTTCTATGTGGCCCGCGCTCTGATGCTGCACCTGTGCAGCAGGTGCTTCATGATTGGCTGTCGACTCTCGTAGCTAAAGCAAGGTGCAGCATCAGAGCGCGGGCAAATAAATCTGTGTGCTCTAAGGATCACGTGTATGGTCTTTACAGCATTGGCATATTCTGGTGAAAAGGTTCCCGTTCCCTGACTCGTATGTGAAAGTTAACTGACTTCTGAGCATTGTGACATGGTGGCAAAGTACAACATTAGGGGAAATTTCTGGAATCCAAGTCATTTGTATTGTGTGAACCGGGGTCTCTAAATTAACAGCTTTGGTTCAGGCAAGGAAGTTTATTGGAAGAATAAATCTTTCTAAATCTTTCTCTGAATTTCGTGGACTTATTTGAGCTCACAAAAAAAAGAAGACCCCTTGGAAGAGAAAGTTACTTTTAAGTGGCACTAATTAAAAGATATATGTTAATATAACACCTAATGTTGTTATGTAGATACGCTTCAAAACTCATTTAGACTGATAAACTACAACTGGAATTGTTGAAACAAGAGTTAGGAAAATGATAAGTTACCGTTTCGATCTTATTATCAACAAAACTCGCGTAAAACATTTTTCTCTGCGTTTAGTGTCTCGTGGAGCCTGAAGTAGCTTTTATGCATCCTCTCGGCCTGTGACATACTTAATTAGTGTTCGTAATTGCTTACAGAAAGCGACTGCACAAAACCAGTTAGCCGAAAGTGGTCCCAGGAAGCTAGTCAAATAAGTATTTTAATAGCCACCTTTTCGTTTTAATATGAATAATTTCACAGCCGGAAGATAAAAGATACCAAGCACAATATACAAGAAGTAGAAAATGCGCCAAAGTTTCTTTGGAGCAATAGAGTTTTCTGTACAGCGTATAATCAAATCAACTGAATATAGGGCTACCTTTCGGTGGTCTCGATATAATGCAGTATGAGCCGCGGCCCATGAAATTTTAACCACGGCCCGGTGGTGGCATGTCATATATAGATGCCAGACGCAGGATCATGGCTAAATTCAAACTTAAATAAAATAAAAGCTACTGAGACCAAAGGCTTACAATTTGGTATGTTTGATGATTGGAGGGTGGATGATCAACATACCAATTTGCAGCCCTCTAGCCTCAGTAGTTTTTAAGATCTGAGGGCGGACAGAAAAAGTGCGGACGGACAGACAAGGCCATCTCAATAGTTTTCTTTCACAGAAAACTAAAAATATGTGAAGCTAACATATAAATATTATTTTAATTTGTATAATTTTCTAACACTTTCGTTATTGGAGATATTACCATTACTAGCATTTCCAATGTCAATTGCGTCGTTGTGAAGAGCCAGAAATATTACAGCTAAAAAAAAATTCTCTTTTTAGGCTTAATTATACTAATGATTCGCTGGAATGGAGGAAGGAATTTTGAATCTTTTTTCACAATAGTATATTTTACTTTGGAAAACTTCAATAACTTCCGCACCATCACCTCCATATTCAAGTCCTGACAACTAGAAAATTCTGGATAGTTACGTGGCAAAATGGGTCTAGATTATCAGAACAAAGAATTGTGGCACTAAATCATATTTTAAGGCAGAAACTAGTCATATGTTCTTCATTCTCGATTTTTAGAAGCCTCTCTTTTATCTTCGCACGTTTAAAATCAAACAGATAAAAGCTTTCTTTTTCGCTTAAAGCTTCCGTTGTATATAAATGAAAATTATAAATTATAATAAATGAATAATTTTTTTTACGAAATTTAAGAACTGTACCTGAATATGATTTCCAGCTTAGCTCTGAATGTAGTATCAAAGAACTTACCTTTTCCTTTTCCACTTTAATTTGTTTTACAGCATTTGTGTACAGTAAGCTCCAAAAGTGAAGCTACAAATTTTAGAGGATTTCGTTCGAAATTCACTAACTGGCAACTACAACATGTAGCTAAAAAAACTTATTTTCTTTTTACATTGAAAGCTCCATCAAGCAAAATAAAGCTAACATATGATGCACAAATATCAAATCTATGATATTTATAACAATCATAAGAAAAAATTATGGTAATAGTAATTATTTCAAAGTACAGTAATTGCTTCACACTACAGAAACGAAACAATTTGAAATTTTCATTCAACACAGGATTACCAACATTACCGTTGTATATTTCGAGCTATGTGGAAACAAATATTTAATATCATAGTGTATTATCAATTATTTTAGCGAAGATGCATAAAACCATGCAAGTATCAATAGAATATAAGGGGAAAATCTCCGTAAAATTAAACATAATCAATCATGAATGCACCTAGATTCGACAGAGAAGTTGGGTGTGGTTGGTAGTTCTGATTTTAGCTTTTAGGACCCAACCATTCGGACTCTACTCCAGCTTTGGCTTCGGTTTCGACCCACGACACAAACGTAACATTATCTACTCAACCTATGAATCACCAGCCGTGTCCTACTAGGGTTGGAGGGGACTTTGACCCAATACCCCCATCGCCAGCCAGTAATAATGAATAAACAGGTAAATCAGTTCCCTCCTTCATTATGTTTGCAATAACTGACAGAAAGTAACCACTACTGAAAGGGTAAACTTGATTGCAAACAGGTCTTCTGTTACAAATACAGAGGGCTTCTCCAAATAATAAAAGTGTTCCCAAATCATTCAAGTCTAAGATCCACCAAGGCTGACCGAAAACAACTGAAAATTCATCTATCTGACTTCCTCACTTCCTCTGCCTTGGCTTAGGCCTAGACTTCCTCACTACCCCGGACCTGACTTTGGCATAGGCTTCCTCATTTCCCCTGACTTGACTTAAGCCTAGACTTCCTTACTTCCCTGGCTTGGCTTAGGTCTAGACTTCCTCACTTTCCCTGCCTTGGCTTAGGCCTAGACTTCGTCATTTCCCCTGACTTGGCTTAAGCCCAGACTTCCTCACTTCCCTTGACTTGACTTAGGCCTAGACTTCCTCACTTTCCTGACTTGACTTAGGTCTAGACTTCCTCACTTCCCCTGACTTAACTTAGGCCTAGACTTCCTCATTTCCCCCGACTTGATAATGAAACCTAATTAATAGAAAATCGTGTTTACGACCATCTAGATATCCAAACAACTCAATTTATTAAATAACAAGTTGGAAAATATATTTCCTTGATTTTTGAGATAGGCCTAACCATGTAGCCATGCTAAACGCGCATATAACTTGGATTTCGTTTTTTTTTTTTTTACACCAACTTGTGTCTTATTTATATTCTGTCTTATTTATGTTTCATTCAATCAGATGCTAAACTTCTTTGTGCTTTATCAAAAGAAATCATAATAACTTTCGATATGACGCTATAAAAGTAGAAAGTTAATTTACAAATCACATTAGGCCAATGCTTATGCACTCGGTTCCTGCTGCCAGTCAATGGTGAACACTCGATATCACACATTGAGAGCCGCAGATGTTTCTACAGGGAGATTCATTGTGGGGGATTCTTTTTTTTTTTTTCTTTTAATAAACAATTATTGAACTAACACTCACCATTCACTGGGGAAATACCTTCTGTGGTTCTACAGTTAATCACTGATACTTATTATCAAATAAAGAGGATGACAATAATTGGAATAAAATATACTAACTGGCAACCCCACGAGTTTCTAAAGAAGTACGATCAACTTTGAAATTTGTAGCTTCACTTTTGGAAATTACTGTACAGCGTATTCTTTGTCGTTAAATTCTCTTTTCATCCAGGAACATGATTATGAATTAGGAGAAAGTAGGGAAGAGGCTTTATGTTGATGGAAATGAATATGGATATGTGTGGCGTTATCGTCATTTTCATGTCCCTTGGACTGAGGTTTCCTTCCAACCACTCGGTATGTGAAACCAAGAATTTATAAATGATATCGTTTCTGGAAAACATCCCACTTTTATCTCAAGATATTCATAAGATACTCTTCTTTCGTGGACAGTCTCTCTTATGCTGTAGTATCTGTATTATTCTGTGAGTTAAAAAACTAATACTGATGTCAATTTCAGTGATATATCTCAATCAAGTTGTCTTCTAAAGACCAGAAACTTGATTTATCCAAAAGGTAATGACGATATATACAACAACCGATGACGATGCAAAGTGACATGGCCTGATAACCATAATCATCTGTCTGATTTTTGAGTGGCTTACTAAATGTGACTGTTGTATTTACCATTGGCAGAACTTTCATAAGAACAGCCCTATATACGACAACGGGGTGGTATTGGACAATCAGCAAAAATTGTCGAGAAACAAATTACACAACATAAGTATAGTATCGCTACTGATCAAAGAAACAGTGCCACTAGTAAACATGCTAGAGAATGTTTTTATCCAATTCAGTGGTCTCAAGCAAGAATCTTGTTCAGAAATAATAATTTTATAGACAGAAATCAAATAGAAACGGCATGCATTCAATATAGTGAAAACAATAACTTTAATGGCAGTACAGGTATATTCAAGACAGACCTGCTCTTTCTACATATCATGAGAAATCAGTACAAATTATGTAATACACTGAATTAGGTATTCACTTAATTACCTATGTAGCCTCATTAGACTGCTAACCTTTTCTGTTGGACGAACTATGTATAGACAATTTATATTTTATATTATCCTGTAACAGTTGTAAGCACCGTTAACCATCTTGACTTGTTCAAGTCCTGAAGTCAAATGTAAACATATGTCCGGTATATGTTTTTCGTGAACTGATTAGTCAATAAAGTTCCCTGGAAGAGGCCTGATGGAAGGCGAAACTGCTGGGACAAATTAAGAACTCTATTTCCTTTGGTTTTCTCCTTCGTTTTCTTTGTGGAGTACATGAGATATTTTATTTTCGTCATTGAGAAGAATACAACATTATATATATATATATATATATATATATATATATATATATATATATATATATATATATATATATATATATATATATATATATATATATATATATATATATATATATATATATATATATATATATATATATATATATATATATATATATATATATATATATATATATATATATATATATATATATATATATATATATATATATATACTATATATATATATATATATATATATACATATATATATATATATATATATATATATATATATATATATATATATATATATATATATATATATATATATATATATATATATACTGGAACTAATGAACACATGAACGATTGTTCCCCAGAAATTGATTTCTAATTCATATCGGGATCGAACCCCAGTCTCTCAAATAATAGGTCAGGTTACTACTAACTGACCCACACAGGTCATAAAAGAAGTTGGAACCTAAGTAATATGTCACCTAAGATTTTTCCTGGGCAAGCTTCTTTATAACATACAGCAAATTCTACCTGACCCAACAGTGAGTCGATTGGTAGCATTTCATTCAGATTTCCACTTCATCGTGAATATGATGGAACTAATGAACACATGAGCACAAGTTTCACAAATATAAATTTGTTATTCACATTGGAATCGAACCTCAGTATCTCAAAGGAAAGGGACTGGGGTTCGATCCCGATGTAAATGTCACTTTTCACATTTTCCTTTGGATTTTCTTTAACTTTGAATATCCGTCTCTAATCATCAATGTATCATTTATGTAATATATCTGAGCCACTTACATTGACAAAATTATGTAACATTTGGGGATTATGGGATGCACGATTAAAGGAAGAGCAAAAAAGGGTTGGAATTATGTGGTTGAGAGAGACTTGATTGGACGGGGATAGTTTTTTGCAAGAAAATGGTAAATGTCACATTGAAGAGAAGTGGTTTATGTGTTGCTGATGTGCATTTTGGCTGTGAAAATTTTCTGAACATAGGGTCCTTCCCCTGTTCAGCAAAGGATGATGTGGGATGGGTAGTAATTTTCATCATGACTTTCCACCAATTGTCTGTTTGTGCCCCACTCATGCCATATGAATCCTATTCCGCACCTTTGACTCAAATATCGAGGGAAATAATTCCTCATGTGAGGCAGCTCGGACAATGCTGCAAAACTAATAGCCATTCTCATTCGAGAACTCTAGGACTTAAACATGTAAGCTCACGCTGTTTCAGTATTTTTCTTTCATCTCTGCTCATGCTCTCTATGCAAATGTCTGTGCATGTATATCCTTTAGTTTTTCTACTGGCTACTAATAGTTTTGACATTGTATTCCAGAGGCAAATTTCTTCTTACTTCATTCAACAATATTTATTTGTTACCATATTTCATTAATTATTTTGAGTGTATGAAACAAAAAAAAAAACGATCATGATATAATAAGAGAAAAGGAGATAAGAAAGACTTGACACACACAACGGAGTCGGATTGCACTGAAAACTGGCATCAGATTTTGAATGATATTTCCCGTCCAGTATTGTTGCATGTAACAGTCGAGGTCTGGGAAATCCCAAGCATGATCTTTAATTCAACACAACAGCGTTGGAGGCGCCGACTACTTACTCTTCTTGATTACTGCATGTTCTAGCAAACATGAGGCTCTCATCGCCTCAGGATAAAACATTTCATTTATTGCACGATCCCAGAATGAAACCTCACTGTTGTGGGAACCCAAAGAATGAATTCTTTGGAAACCCAAAGAATTAATCGTTTAAGATAGAAAACACTCGTCAAACTCTTATGCCTGTAAAACTGTCGAAATATTCTCGGTTGGTAGGAATAGTTAACAGGAAGTGTTTTTCTCTCTTATATCATTTAAACCTAATTATTGAAATGAAACAAGGAAACATGAGGAGAATTCTTTTCTTTTGGTTTAATGTTCCTGTTATTTATTGAAATTACTTTTCTTATTCTTATAATATTTGTTAAATTCAGCAAATCTAAATATAAATTTTACTTTCTTTAAGCAAATGAATTAGGATACAATTATCTGAGGTAAATTTATTGAAAACACGTTACCTAAACGACGGAGAAAGAAAGAGCTTCCAGGGATCGCCAGATCCCATACCAGCAAATACATATCTTACCATACTGTTCTGAGAGTTTATGGTGGAATTTCCCTGATGGTTAAATCCAATTTAGATGTCTAGCAACGACAATGTTCAGCTGCATCCATACCCGAAACCGCAGGTGTTTATTTTTGTATGAGTCCTAAATGACCCAAACCTGTAAGTAAATATTTCATTATTATAATACGGTATTTGTCAGAAATATTTATGAACGCGGAGACTGACTTGTCAAATACAATAATTCTTTGTCCTCAAAAAAGTTACATGAAAAAATGTATATCCTTGAATTTGCGGAAAAATTATGCTGAAAGTTTTACAAGTGAAATGAAAGTAAACAAACCTTTCTCTTCAGTAACGTACTTCTACCAGATTATTATTCATTGAGACTATATTCTAATAATATCTTAGTCGTAAGCACATGGAAAATCAAGAAAATAGGAGAACATGTAAAATCTAAAAATACAAAAACAAGATTCTCTAATGAATGACGATAATTAAAACTTATTCTTCCATTGCACATTTGCATTGGCAATAGTAAGTAACATGAAGAAGTTAATGCATTCTGTCAAAAACGTGAACTGATGTATCGTTATAAAAAAATTGTAGTTAAAACGGGAAATATGAAATGAATGACGAGGTGTTCGACGAAAATATATATTGTTGTTATCAAGCTATATATCCAAGTGATACAAACTAGGAAGGCATATTCCTATTTGTCTTTTGAAAATTGTTGGGAAAATGTATGCTTTTATTTTCACTTATACTATTGTTTTCTTTGATTCACATTTTTTTTTATTCTCTGACCTTTACAACACCACAATTCCACACACACATGAAACAAAAATCCTAGGAGTCACATACAACACTTCAATGTCATTTGCTCCACATGTCAGTAACATCATCAAGAAATGCAGACCTAGACTAAATGCACTAAGATCACTAACAGGCACAACATTTGGACAACAAAAAGAAACGCTCATCACAGTATACAAACAATACATCCGCTCCATAATAAACTACGCCAGCCCAGCCTGGCACCCTGCCATATCCAACACACAACTAAACAAACTACAAATAATACAAAACACAGCTCTTAGAATCATCCTTGGCAGTACACAATCCACACCAATAGAACACTTACACCCCGAAACCAAGATGCTCACCATCAGGCAACACTTAGACATGAGAGGCACACAATTCTTGGCATCGGTCATAAACAACACAAACAGCCCATGCTATTACCTTCACGACCACCCTCCAACACACAGGCAAATAGCGAATACACCACACACACACTATACAAATATCTTGAATTCTATACCACCACCCACAAACATCACACAAAACAAAAAGCACATCCATACTCACCTCACCAGACAAGCACTTAATAACCTTCCCAACAACAAAATACTCGGCACCCCCACCCAACATAAGCAGCACAGAAAAACAGCTCTCAAGATTGGAGAGAGTACACCTGACTCGACTTCGCTGTGGTCATCACCAATCACTAAACACCTACAAACACCGCATAGACAACACCCAAACAGACATATGTCCACTCTGCCAAGTTAGTCCCCACACAATTACACATCTCTTAGTAGATTGCCCTAACTTGGCAGCCCTTAGACAACAACACAACATCCACACTACCACACAGTTATGGTCAGATCCAGTAAGCGTGGTGTCCTTCTTGCGCGGTGCAGGCTTCCTGGCATAACAGAGTCTGGGGAACCACAACAACAACAACAACAAATGGATATAGGATGGGGCACTGGATATTCTTACAAGAATCAGTGAGAAATTGAATAAATCAAGTAACTGATTCGATGTAATTTTCTTTTAAACAAGACGCACGATTATATCGAAAAGCACAGTTTTCCTAAGGCCACAACATTTACTGTGGAAAACCTAGAATGCAAATGTGTAAGTCTCATTATACGATTTGTTTATTAAGGGCATAATACGTAATTCTATCTGACCAATGTTTCGAAATCGATTATTCTCTGTCTGTCTGTCCTAATGACTCGGCATTTTTTCGTAAATGAAACTAGATCCCAACGGGAGCAATATATTCAGTGTAATCTGAAGGTCCAATAGGTTTAAAAATTACTAATTCGGCCGACAGTGGTAAAGTGATAATTTTTTCCCATCATATTGACATGGCTTCTTATACTTTTCGCCTAGCAAAAACACATTTAAAATTAACAAATGTTCCGAAGTAATAAAGGTGTATTGTTACAGACGATCGAAATACACCAGTTCAAATTTGTAAAAGGGTCAAACTCACCACAATGGGGATTTTAGTTTTAAAAATAATTTTGGGATCAGCACAGCGATGATGAAAAATGCAACAAAATCAGTAATGCTTATATTTTACATTATATTTTTTTTATGAATGAAACCACTGAATAAAGGTATTAAATGGCTCTAGGATTGTTAAAGATTTCATCCAGTGCAGAATGGGTTGGGTATGGAGTTGTTCGTTTTTCTTGAAGAAGCTTCATAATCATTGTCCAGCGTGGACTCTATTAAAACCGAAAGTACTTCGTAAACAGTTTGTTTCAGTTCACATACACACACGCACACATACAAACAAATACACACGCACACGCGTACACACACACACACACACACACACACACACACACACATATATATATATATATATATATATATATATATATATATATATATATATATATATATATATATATATATATATATATATATATATATATATATATATATATATATATATATATATATATATATATATATATATATATATATATATATATATATATATATATATATATATATTTTATATTTTAGTTTTGGACCGGGGTCTTAGAATCTCCTGCATATGAGTATTTCCTATTATAGTTATTTAGCCTGGGTGTTGCTGATGTTGTTCTTTCTTTATTTACACCTAAAAGTTTTGAAGGGAAACTCAACCCTCACTATTGATCTTTTTGGGACCGGCGGGAACTTTATTAAATCCTTCTGCGTATTCATGACACACACATACACACACACACACACACACACACACACACACACACACACACACACACATATATATATATATATATATATATATATATATATATATATATATATATATATATATATATATATATATGTGTGTGTGTGTGTGTGTGTGTTAATGACCCTATCCCCAGGTCAGATAGGATCATAATCTCTTACTGTATCTGTTTTAAGAACAGCATCAATCGTCTTACACCCCTTTGATTCTCCGATAGCAATGGTTGGCCCTAGGTCAGCAAATCCATTCTCTCCCATCGACTCCTTTCACTGAATCTATTCTCAAACAAAGGCCAATTGGAATTAAACACTGAGGTACAAAACTAGACTTTATTTGTAAATTTAACGAAAGTAATTCGGAAAAAACTATGGTCATGAAATGGAATGAATTCCACCCCCTATGCATCTAGACCAACCAATATTAGTGATTAACACCCTGGTAACCAAATAAAGAAAAAGGTCATAATTATTCTAGACCAAAATAAATGTCATATAGTATGTTAAAATAAACACCACTTCCAAAATATTCGTTCTCACTGGACGAACCCAGAATTCCTGTTAAAAGAAACATATATATTGAAACCTGAAATGGTATTAAATGACATTAGTATTCAAAACAGAAAAATGCACAATGGAGAACAGAACAGGAAAATGCATAATGGAGAACAGAGAAATTTTCACTGCAGCACCAACGGGGTATTTCCATATAATGTCTGGAAAAGATATGTGTTAATGAGTTAAACTATTCACTTCTACGGTATCAAATAACAGATCTTCCAGTGGCAGTCCTTCAACACTGCAAAACAAACAGATCAGACCCAGTCACAAAATGAAGGGCCCCCGTGATTGTCTGTTCCTTTGATAATATACCATTAGAGAGTGCAACATACATACGCACTCATTTAATTACTTCTTCCCGGAAATGTGACGACACCGGTTCAGTGTTCAAAGATCACACCGTCTCCACGAACTTATATCATGGTCAAGAAAGCACAAATGCATGCATCAGAAACCTGCTGTATCTAACTGTGGAAACCTCGAACGTCAACAGAAATGCACCTGCAGCAGATATGTCTCAGCCAGGCCAGCACATAGTTCGTCCAAAGCCTTGATAGGAACTCGGTCCACCTACCTCTGGGCGGCCCCGCCCAGGTATGATGACTGTCCAATCGAAATTCAGTAAGGGCCAGCTCCAAAATCATAGAAAACCATATGCACTAGATACGAAAATTACTTGTGTCGTAAGCACGATTGTTATTCAAATACACAGTTCATTGAAGAACGTATCACTTCACATCTTGCATTCTTGATGGTCTAAATATTCTGGATGGCTTGCAACTGTACAAGCCCACGCTTCTTTTCACATTTTGAATTCTTGGTGATCCAACTATGCTGAACGGCTTGCGACTGCACAAGCCCATGTTGAATGCGGTGTCCACAAATCCTTTGAGCTAAACAGATGTCTCCCAGCAACGACAGCCGTTTGTAGACGTCCTGCCCGACATCTCTCCAAAAAAACCCTGGATCCTCTCACGAAGGCGCAGTCATAGAAACCTGCAGGCATAATGTATACGGCCCCATATCTAACTTGTATCAGTTGAGGCTCATAGAAGACATTCATAAGGCGTTGCTGCAAGGAAGTGGTGCATAACATAAGTTCTTCAGGTCAACAGTCAACCCAAAAGGTACCTAGTCTACTCACTATGCCATACTATTACTGAACCATTGAAACCACTAGGGAAAGGTCGTATGATAAAGCTATGAAACAATTCCAGGTCATTAACTGGAATTTCCACAGTCAACCCCCTATCAGGTACACTAACTTTAAGATACTACCCATACCAATTCTTCCCAGTAAAAATTACCTGAGAACCATACCGATATGCTGAATTCAGTAAAGGCAATTCTAAACATCAAGGTAGTTTGACAGGACAACAAAGCTACCTTAACATATAAACCTCCCCCCATTCTATCAGCAAATTCGCATTTGACATACTAGCAATCGCTCCTATGATCATAAGAACTACAATTACTAATGGCGCAGCCCTCTAGCTCCTTCTAAAAGAGAACTGAAAATCTAAATACCTAAATTTGGAAGCCATATTAAAAAATCTTCCTAATCCTATCCTGAACCCTAACTGATTTGCCCAAACCCGTAACAGATCAGACAGATTACGTCTGATATACAAATTACCCCCCAAAAAACCTAAGCAACAGAACTTTATTCTGAAACTCTATACCCAAAGATATTGTGTCAGATGACAACTACACATCATAATATTCTTACATAATAACACACGGGCCTAACCTCACTGTGAAATTAGCCCATGCCACGACTCCCAAAGTCATGTGAATACGAGATTTCAGCTTAAAAACAAAAGAAAGAATCTCTAAGATACCCAATCTCGAAACAGGAAAGAAAAAAAAAAAAAAAAAAAACAGAAACCCATATATCTATCAAACCCAATGGTGTTTTGCACTTAATTTCAACTAAGTATTGCGACACACAAGAGCAAAAAACTGAACTCGGACAATTAAAGATTTGTATAACTCTACAGACCAACGTCCTCCCCAGTTAAAAACAACTACGAGTCACGCCCATTTAACACCCATTAAAACAAAAAGAGAGAGAGGAAAGAAAGAGAAAAAAAATTATAATAATCACATTACAACCCAGGAATTAAAACCCATAAGACTCCCATTAACCTGTCTTTTTAATTTTAGATATATGTGACAACCAGTAAACACCCGTGTTTTCATCTAGAAAAACAAATCTATTCCCCTTCTTTACTTCTACAACACGAAAAGGACCTTCAAATTTAGGATCTAACTTATAGTTCAACTGATTCCTGACATTTATTTTCACAAAAACCCTATCTCCCACAACAACTTTAACTATATCCTGCTTTTTGCAGACATCTATCTACCATATCCCCGATATGGAATAGGCAACAAATCGAATGCAATCCGTGCTGGGTAACCAAACAGTGCTTCATTGGGAGACAATCCAATGGTATATCTAACCATGGAATTAATGCTCTGCTGCACTTGTGGAATATATAGATCCCAATTTACATCATTTCCACCTACTGTCATCCGAAGAGCTTCAGTGACCTTCCTATTTGCCCGTTCACACAGCCCGTTAGCTTCCGGTCTATGGGGAATAATAGTGACCTTCTGAATGCCCATTACACCCACAAGATGCTCTAATGTCTTGTTCACAAATTCCCTCCCATTATCTGCAACCAGAACCTTAGGAACTCCATAACGACAAATGTAACCAACAACCACATCAGGTGCCTATGACCATAACTAGATTCATAGATATTGCTTAAAAGGTCCATATTGACCCTGGCCCAAGGCCTGCTAGGAGTCGGAAATGAACCCAGTTTACAAGAAACGACCCTCGGGCTTACATGCATTACAAACTGAACAACGCCTTACAAAGTCTTCCACTGATGTGAGCATATTCTTCCAAAAGAATTGTCCCCATATATTCTGATACGTTTTTTCAGTACCCAAATGCGGACTGCCAGGTCTACAGTGGACAATATCCAGAACCGTAGGTACTAAACTCCTAAAAACAACTATCTGCGTCGTATCACCCTCATCCTCACTATTTCTCAGTCTGTATCTAATCTTCCTAACTAACAAATTACCCTCTAATTCAAGCCCTGCAAAATGCAGCTTATACCCCTTCCTAACTAATTCCTCCTCTAAGAAACGCTTTTGCATCTGCCAAAATCTCATCCTCATCCTGCTTAGCTTCTACTAAACTAATATCCCAGTCTATTAAATCTCCAGATACATAACATATACGAGTACCATCTGCATCAGAAAAACTTCTACTAAGGGCATCCACTGCAACATTATGTCTTCCCTCTATATACCTAAGCTTAGCATCAAAATCCCTGATTGTTAGATCCAGCTTATTGAAAAGATGCAACAATGGACTATGTTCTGTCAGAACCTCCACTTTATTGTCCACAAGCAACATCTTAAAGTGTACTAAACTAAGCACTACAGCAAAGGTCTCTTTGTCCTCTACCAACCATAACCGTTCATTACAAACCTGTGTCTTAAACTTCCTACTGTAAAATGCAATCGGATGGAGTCTTCCATTGAACTTCTGCATAAGGCATGCCCCTATACCCTTGTAACTAGCATTTGTTACCAACACGAAAGGGTGTTCCAAATCAGGAAACTTCAACCCTGTGGGATTCACTAAGGCATCCTTAATCTTCTGAAAAGCTACTTGCTGTCCATCACAAACTGCACATCAACACTCAGTACATCTGTCAAGGGAGACACTAGAATAGAAAAACCCTTCAGAAACCTTACGGAAAAATCCAGCTATGCCTAAGAATGACCGAATCTGTTTCTTATTCTTGGGAGTAGCAAAATCCACAATTGCCCCAACTTTATCATCAATCACTTTAACACTCTCTTTAGAAATGACATGAACCAAATATACTATCTTTCTCTTGAGAAAATTACACTTAGCTAACTTTATCTCCAAACCCGCTAACCTAAAGCCTCCTAAAAACCTCCCTAAGAACCTCCAAATGTTCCTCTATCGAATCCGTGGCAACCTAGGAAGTCATCCATATATAAAAGACTTTCTTCCCTAATAAGCAATGCAAAACTGTATTCATTAGCCTAGTAAATGTCATCGGACTGCCTGATAAACCAAACAGCATCTGAGTGAACTCATAATGCCCCTTCGGCAAAGAGAAAGCCGTGTACTCTCGACTCTCCTCGCTGTGAGGTACTTGCAAATACCCTTGCATCAGATCAATTGAAGAATGAATATTCTTGCCCCCAATCTCAACAAATAAATCTGGCAAATACGCCACAGGGTAGCGATCAGGAATGGTTTTCTCGTTCAGCCTCCTAAAGTCCACACAAACTCGGAGTGAACCATCCTTCCTAAGCACTGCCAACAACGAGAAATTAAAAGGCGAGGAACTGAGTCTAACAATGCCTTCTTCCTCCTACTTATTAATCTCTTGCTCTACCTGTTCTCTAATCTTAAAAGGAATCCTATATGAGGGAATAAAAATAGGCTTAGTCTTGTCCTCCAACTGAACCTTGTGTCCTAACACATTTGTTAAACCTAACTTATTCCCTTTGAGTGCGACTATGTCCGCAAACTCGGCTAGAACATCTTCCATACCCCAGCATATTCTTTTTAATCAGCATTGACTAAATGATCCATAAAAACCTGCCTCCTAGCCTGTAAATCTGCTTCTGAAAAACTACAAAAATCCCCGACAATAGCCACTGAATTTTCTTCATCGACCCAGTCAACAAAGTCGATTGCATAAATACCCTTCTGATAACTGCGAACTGAATCATTATAGTTTAGCAATTCCACCCAAGTATCCCCTGAACTCGACACCTTGTTTATAGAACCCGTATACGCTACCCCTTTCAGCTTTTTGCTAAACTCATCCACACACTCCTGTCTGGATTTATGCATTCCTTTCGCTCGAACTTTCACCATAACAACCATACCAGGACCAAGAACCACATCATCCGCCAAAACCCCCTTATAACACTTCTTGCCAACCGATCCATGTTCAGCATCCACCCACAAATTCTCATGTACCCCAATCCATCATCATCCACCACACTCACATCCGTCCCCTCATAATGCATAAACACACCAGGTACTCCCACAGTTATACCACATACCCCTGCATTAACCGAGATTTTCCATCTCCGACATACTGGATGACCCATCAACAAAGTACTCCCCAATACTAACAAAGTACTCCCCAATACATCTATGTATCCTAAAACCCATAACCTATTTGCTTGAACATCACATACTGTCTCTTTAGCAGGTCTCAAAGAGCGATCAGAAAACATCAATCTGAACAACTCATAATTCATCAAATTAATAGAGGCACCTGTATCTATAAAAACCCTTACATTTATCCCATGCACAAACCCTTTTGCCACTGGCTTTGGCCCTGAGGGTTCCCCAGAAGTCCTACAGTATATCCCAAAAAAACACCCATCCAGTTTTCCTTTGCAACTGATCGGTCTTTAGACAATACTCACTAATCACAAGACCCCCTCGAAAAATTTGCTTGAGGACCTTTCTTACCTGAGCTACCAAAATTCTGAAATGCAGGCCTACCATTATAATGTCTCCGAGACGGACAAGACCCCCAGGGCTAACCATAACTCTTGCAACCGCTACAATATTTAACACGGCAAACAAACCCGTGGGGCCTGAGAACTCAACTCAACCATCGAACTTTGGCTATTGTGAACTTCAACAAAACCCTTCAAACCACGGACTGAATTTCTGTGCCCTACACAACCATAGGCTGACCTAAGGAATCTCTGATCACTATTTCCTCTCCTCATTTTTGCAGCTTTCCTCTTCGTAATCAAATCTGTTAACTTATTCTTGGCTGACCACAAATGCAAAATTTCCCAAGTCCCGCGAAAGTAACCCCCCTTACAGCAAAAGCACAAGAAAAAACAAATTTCCCTGAAAGAACTCCCACATAGTAAGAAACCCAGAATGTTAAATCCCTTTACTCTAACAATTAATCCCCAAAAATCAAAAGAAAGTACTGATTAAACCCACACTTAAATCTAAAATTAATTAAACCCACAATTAAATCCAAAATCCAATGAGGAAAAAAAAAACGGGCGAACCAAACGCACAGCTGACCGCAAAGTAGGTCAAGATGAACTTTGCGTCTTCAAGGGCAAAAAAAAAAAAAAAAAAAAAAATACACTCAGCTCCCCCTCAAGTAAAGAGAATGGGAATCTACCCTCACTCACTCACGTAAAGAAGACGGGACTTGAGCAAACGGACACGAGAGAGAGAGAGAGAGAGAGAGAGAGAGAGAGAGAGAGAGAGAGAGAGAGAAAAGAAAAGAATTCGTTCCCCTCCTTCAGTGCAATTCCCCACTCCCCCTATCTCACCATCCAAGGTCTGCCGAAGCACACAGAAAAAGCGCTGAGCGCAAAATTTTGGAGACACGTCTGCCTCTCCTGTCATCAAGGCAAAGATTGCTGAGTAAGCTTACAGCAACCGCTTCCATTTTTACCTACCCGCATGTATGTACCCAAAATAAAACACGTACGTGTGTAATAAAAAAAAAAAAAAAAAAAAAAAAAAACAGTTTAAAAAAATCTAAGAAATGTATACACACTTGCGTAAGAAACGTTTACTCACAGTAACTGAACAAATGTCAAATAAATTATTACCCAATTATCAAAGTCCCCAGAGATAATACAATAATAAAATACTCCCTTTATTAAACCCTAAACTGCCGATTGCTATATAAAAAAAAAAAAAATAAGGCATGCCTATAGGATAACACAGAATGCGAGAGACTCCGCCCAACTACTGATGTCACTGACACGTCACTCAGGGAATGACGTCACTATAGCCACCGCCCGAAAATTAGTTGCGATGCCACCAAAAAAACCATATTCCAGTCTGACACTAAAATAAAAAAATAAAAAAATAACACTTACGTACGCCACTGCTTGATGGTGCGAAAATCATCTCACCAAAGAAAGAGAGAGAGAGAGAGAGAGAGAGAGAGAGAGAGAGAGACTTGCATGTTTTTGCGTGTTTTGCCGCACACAAGCAGTCAAGATACTGCAATTACACACACTGCTCACACTGTACATACCTAAACATTCCCAATATGAACTAAAGCCCAGAAATCACTATTAACACACTAAAACCTTGCGCCCCTTGACGCATCATTAAACATACACAGAGATTCGCGCTCGAGAAAGATTGACTCGAGTGTGTCCCACAATACCTTCCTAAAACGATTTGCTGAACCATCAAAGTCCTATTCTGAGATGTCAATACTAGTATTAATAAGATATGTCTCTTTGGAAGCGTCACGTATGCCCTATCTATTTATCTACCTATATATTCATGTCTAACACCGCTGCCACCACTGTTAATGACCCTATCCCCAGGTCAGATAGGATCATAATCTCTTACCCTATCTGTTTTATTAACAGCATCAATCATCTTACGCCCCTTAGATTCTCCGGCAGGATTGGCCAGCCCTGGGTCAGCAAATTCCTTCTCTCCCGTCGACTCCTCTCACTGAATCTATCCTCAAAGACAGGCCTACTGGAATTAAACACTGAGGTACAAAACTAGACTTTATTTGCAAATTTAACAAAAGTAATTCTACAAAAACTACGGTCATGAATGGAGTGTATTCCACCCCCTATAAATGGAAATCATCACTAGAGGAAATTCTGATTCACGAATATTCAGATTATTGCTTCTAGACCAACCAATGCTAATGACTAACACCCTGGTCACCAAACAAATTAAAAAGGTCATAATTATTCTAGACCAAAATAAATGTCATACAGTGAGTTAAGTAAACACCACTTCCAAAATATTCGTCATCACTGGACAAACCCAGAATTCTTGTTAAAAAGAAACATATTATATATTAAAACCTGAAATGGTGTTAAATGACATCAATATTCAAAACAGAAAAATGCACAATGGAGAACAGAACAGGAAAATGCATAATGGAGAACAGAGGAATTTCACTGCAGCACCAACGGGGTATTTCCACATAATGTCTGGAAAAGATATAAGTGTTCATGAGTTATACTACACATTTCTATGGCATCAAATAACAGATCTTCCAGTGGCGGTCCTTCAACACTGCAAAACAAACAAATCAGACCCAGTCACAAAATGAAGTCCCCTGTGATTGTCTGTTCCTCTGATGATATACCATTAGAGAGTGCAACATACATATGCACTCATTTAATTACTTCTTCCCGGAAATGTGATGACACCGCTTCAGTGTTCAAAGATCACACTGTCTCCACGCACTTAGATCATGGTGAAGAAGGCAGAAATGCTTGCATCAGATACCTGCTGTATTTAACCATGTAAACCTCCAACGCCGACACAAATGCACCTGCAGGGATGTGCCTCTGCCAGGCCAGCACATAGTTCGTTCAAAGTCTTTATATATATATATATATATATATATATATATATATATATATATATATATATATATATATATATATATATATATATATATATATATATATATATATATATATATATATATATTTATGTTGCCTATATTTTATTTAATTTTCTGTTTTAAGAACTGAGGTTGGTGTCTCGTTTTTCCCGAGATATGTTCAGTAGCGAAAACTGAATGGTTGGGTCAGATGATCTCTCAACAACCCATCTTAAGTTATTCATCTTCACATCTTAAGTTTTCATTACCCCAAACTAAATTCTAAAGTCTACTGGAATGAGATACTGAGTTACAAAACTAAACTTTCTTGACAGAAATAACGGAAATAACTTCAAATAAGCTACGAAAGAGTGGAATCGAATGATTCACACATATCTTTGAAAATCTACTGAATAAGGTCCAAACATTGACACCTGAAGCATTTAAAGTGTAATGCATACACAATACATCTGTCATCTAAAACAATTAAACGTCACACAGTTCATTATAAAAGGCATTCCATATATGAATAAAAGTCAAACCACTCACTTTTTGAAGAGGAACATGGAGAAAAAGAAGAATACCTGTAAGAGACAAGAGTTATATTAAAAACCAGAAAATTTGAAATAAAAATGAAGAAACACAAGATTTCACTGCAACAGGGATAAAGTCTTTCTCCAGAGTCTATAAGAAAAATCTAAAACGTTTTATGAGTCGTACTCACTTCACGAAAGTCCACTGGAAACACAGACTCCGTCTGTGTACTTCCCTTTTGCACAGTTCACATGTTAATTATACCCAGAACGGATCGTGTTGCCCACTAATTCTATGAAACACTCCCATTATATGGGTTTTGCAACGCACATATGAACACACTCTCGTGACATCTCTCGAGTTCAAGGTACGACAAGACACGCCTTCTGTAAAACAAAATGTCGCGAGGTACTTGGTCACACACGTACCTACACACTCAACCAGGGGAATAAAACGCAGTGATATTCTCTTCAAATCCGGATCTATATCCGGATCACCTTCTAGAGTGGTCTAAGCTAAAATCGCACTTCCATCCACATGTTTTACCAGCAAGAGTTTTCTGCGAACATTGACTTCTTGTGATATGCGAACGACACTCAAGCATTTTATTACATGCTGTGTTCTGTTATATGATCTCAAGTCATTGAAAAACCAACCTTTCTTTTCAAAGGTCACCTTCGTGGTCTGTTACATATATATATATATATATATATATATATATATATATATATATATATATATATATATATATATATATATATATATATATATATATATATATATATGTGTGTGTGTGTGTGTGTGTGTGCGTGCGTGTGTGTGTATGAAAGCGTGTGTCACAAGCACTCAGAAAAATTTAATATAGTTTCCCGTTGGTCTCAAAAAAGATTAATCGTCAGGTTTTAGTATCCCTTTAAAACTTTCAGATATCACTAAAGAAAGAGAAACATCAGCAACAGCCAGGATAAATAACTATAACTGGACAAAATTCATATGCAAAAGATTCTAAGACTCCCAGGCCAAACTAAAATTTTAAAACAGTAAACTCAGCTTAATCTGGCAAACCTAACGTAGGAGGGGAAAGTGGAGGTGCTGGATGCTGATAAGGTGAATAGCCTCTTTAAAAGTGTAAACGAGAAACAGAAATTCTGTCGGAATGGAGGTGAGATGAGGAAGGAGGAAGTTGGCATGTAAGAAAAACATGCAAAAAAGAACGTCATTGTAGATATGATATATATATATAGATATATATATTATATTCTTTAAAGTATATATATATATATATATATATATATATATATATATATATATATATATATTACCATAGGTAAAAATAAGAGATGGGGTGTATATCCCGACCGGTTTCGACTTTATTTCAAGCCATTGACGAAGGATTGATACAGAGTATAAGAAGTCACAAATATATATACTACAGGAACAGTGCTGACAACATACACAACCGTTAGAGACTACGTATCCACCCCCACAGGTCAGTGTCGAGGTAGGAGTGGCCTTCAAAACTCATTTGGCTAAAAACACAATATACTCTCAGGGGGCAATGCTGTCACTTCTTATACTCTGTATCAGTCCTTCGTCAATGGCTTGGAAATAAAGTCGAAACCGGTCAGGACCTCTTATTTTTCACCTGTGGTAATGTGTGATAAATGAATCACGTACAAAAGTGATAATAATCATATATATATATATATATATATATATATATATATATATATATATATATATATATATATATATATATATATATATATATATATATATATATATATATCATTCTATGAAAACGAAAGATGTGTAACAAAGAAGACTTTTGGGAAGCTTCTATCTAATTCTGTGCCAGCAGAACCACAGTAAAAAGTTGACGGAAAGACGTAACATTATTGACAAAATGCATGAAAGCGGAGTAGCATCTACATTCTGCCAGAGGTCGTTATGGGTTTCCTGATCCCGTCTTCATGCTAAGGTAGAAGCAAGAAATTTGAGTGGGGAAGCTAACTGTTTTTTGATGAATGGATTGTGTGTGGATTTAAAGAAAAAAGATAAGACTGCTTTACCTTACAATTTATTCCTTGCAAAAATGAATATATATGCCAAAACAAATAGTGAACGAAAAGAAAAAGATGAAGAGGTAATTGTATTAGAAGAATGAAAAAGAAATGTTAGAAGGAGTAACTTTAAATCAAATCGGAAAAAGTTTCCATCTGGCATAACTATAAAGTGGAAGGCTAACACTTTTGAAAGGAAAAAAAAAAACAACAGGAATCTATATAGTTATCTGATGTAAAGTAAAGGTTCGGAGAAAGATGTACTGCATATTGAATAAAAGAGAAAAAAAGAAAAAACTCGAAAGTGAACAGGGGATCCGAAAGGTCTATTAGAAGAAGGTAGAGACGACGGAAGCGAAGGATGGGTAAAATAAACATTGAGGAGGCAGAGTATGCTTATGCAATACAGCCACATATGTAACGCATGAACTAATATTCTTTCAGCCTCTACAACTTTTACATTTGAAGATCTTTGAAAGTTTCTAGAGTAAGTATCTGATCAAAACAGACCAGAAGGCAAGCCACGTATAAGTTGTGTAGAACAGAGGATATAAAGCATACAATTGTCAGCACACAAAGTGAAGATTTTCATTTTAGCTTTACCCTTTAGAAACGGTATCCAAAATAGAAAATGGGCAGCATAAAAATGACACCCAGTTACACATGGAGTATATACTACTGGCAAACAAGAATAAGAAATCTATCGTTTAATTTTGGTTCATTACGTACAATTAAGACTACTAGCATCATGCAGTATTAGGTGTCCGTAGGCTATTGCAACCATTAGGAAAGCAATGATGTTCAAGAGCAGCGGAGAGCTGCAAGAATGTTTGTTGTTGCTTTTTGACAATGTCCTTCACACACGATGAATGGGAGAAACCGAAGTTACTGATATTGCTTTGAATTATTGCCTTTATGCTTTCCTCAAACGATCTGACACTGGCTGACACTGTTTTCTTAAGTCGTTTATTCTCAGAAAAAATTAAGTTTTACGATCAATTATCTTTTTACACTTTTGATAGATATTAATTAGGTAAGCTATGAAATAGTCTCAGAATTCCATTTTAAGGCATAGATTAGGAGAGAAAAAAAATCTATTTTGCAAAAACGCAACCACCGGCATCCCAGCCGTCACAGATGTTGCGAAAACGCAGTGACTATTAACAAAAATTGAATGAGTTATCTGTCCTTTATTTCTCTTACCCTACAAGCCAAATATCACTTATACCTACTAATAAAAGGTGATATATAAACCCTTTGGGAAAAGAAAATTTTTGTACTGTACTCAATTACACATCCATTCAGTTTCAATTTTCTAACTGTATGAGGTGATGAAGGTAGAATTATTAAATGAGAACTTCTTTT